>NW_015176540.1:186102-193355 GCF_001447785.1 Gekko japonicus | reverse complement strand
TTGGGGGGGGGGGGGGGGAAAGAAAGCAATGACTACCAAATGATCTTGTGTGTATGAGAGGGGAAGACTTGATACAGTTAAGAAGCCAAGCTATAGCAAACACCCGGTGAGGAAAGCTATGATGTCTGGTTTGAGAACTTGATACAAGCAGTGATCTTGCAAACATTCATCTTTATTATGGAGTACAAAGGATTTAAAAAAAAATAACATTTCCATTTTGGTGTGTTTTCCCTCCTCCCCTCTCCTCGATTACCAATGGTTTCTTATACCATAAGTCATTACTAGCTTTCTAAAGGCAGTTGTTGACATCAGTACTTTAAAGAAAAACCATAAATACACGGATCACCAGATAGTTCCCATTCTTTCAAGTGGTTCGTAATCAGAACTCCAGGGCTATTTTTGGGCAGGAACGCACAGGAACGGAGTTCCGACTGGCTCCCAAGCTGGCCATGCCCAGCAGGAACTCATTAGCATAATAGGCCACACCCAACAGCAGAAACACATTAGGATTGGATACAATTAGGGGTGTGTGGCATAACATGCAAAAAGCCCTGGGTTTTGACAACAAACAAGGTAAAGAGAATAAGAAGCAATAGGTGGGTGTGGCTGGATGACCACACTTCTGGTAACATGGGGTGTGGCCTAATATGCTAATGAGCTGTGCTGTCAGGGTGTGGCCTGATATGCTAATGAGTTCCTGCTGTTGGGTATGGCCTATTATGCTAATGAGTTCCTGCTGGGCTTTTTCTACAAAAAGAGCCCTGCCTGAGAACTCTATGGCCAGCAGCTACTAAAAGCCTCCTTTTCTGAGAGTATGATGCAATCCTTCAAGGCATTGTTGGATAAAAAGGACATGTAAACCATCATGAAATTCTTGAGGTGGATTCCTGTGGTGGCAAGCTACCAACTCAACATGCCCAACACACGTGGTGGTAAATATGTTACATGGAAACAGAAATCTCCACATGATGACAGGACCATCTACATTAGGCCTGGATTCTGCCTCAGTGTTTGCTGTCAACCTAGATTTGGCTTGATGAAACTTTCCTTTCATTCCACTATTTCAAATATGGGGATCAAACTGGTATCTCAACTTCAAACTGTCGCAATACCCATATTGAGTTTCTTTGTGATTTGTCAGTTTTCAAAGGAGAGAAGTCCATACAGTGTCTTTTACATCTTTTCTGCCCTCCCCCATTGTGACAGACCCAGAGATCAGTTGCAGTTCAAATCTGAAGCATACTGTTGCATCCTGACTCTATGCACCAATTTAGATTTTGACATATTGATTTTCAAGGCAAGCATCACAAGACCACACAATCTGTTTTGTCCTCTCCTCCTTGAAAAACGGGTGTGGAGAGCTGAGCTAGATTTTGCCCATGAAGCGTAGAATTGTGTACTGCATATGCATACGACATTTCATTCCAATGTTTTAGTGTCCAAGGGAGACACCGTGTTACAAACAAACAAACTGATGGAATGCCTCATTTTAGCAAACAACAACGGAGATTTGACTCAAAGGGACATTCTCTGGATTCGGCAAGATGAGCCGAGTGTCTTTTGAACAGGTCATCTGTTTTCTTGCTGCTTCGAGGTCATGCTGCCATCTGCCTTGAGTCAGGGAAATACGCACAGGGAATAATGCGTAGTTATAGCTCTGGCTGTCTGCCTAGTGCATTAGGTCAGCCTGAAACAGTGTGCTTTCTGATACTTACACATCCTGGCGGTACGGTCCATTTGGGAGCAATCTGCTGCGCATGAGTCCCAACAAAATGAATAGGAGTTGTTCAAGAGCCCACTCGGATGGGCTTGCAATGGCGAGGGAGGCATTCCTTGCACATGGGACCAGCTGGTCTTTCATGAAGGATGTCTCCACAAGTCAGCCCCATTGATTTTTTAGTGTGAAAAATCCTAGAGTGAACATTTCTATAAAATGTGCCAATGTCTAGAGAAACTAATTCACATTATGAGTTGGTAGGCTGTATGGGCATGCTAGTAGGGTTTAATGAAGATCTGGATCACAGAGCAACCTTGGATGTAAGACTTGGGAAATATCTCCAGCCTCAATGTCAACTGGTTTACTAGCGACTCCTTTGCTCGTTAGTTTCAGTAGGCTTCAAGCACCCTTGGAACTCAAAAAGGCTGGCTGTTGTTTGTTAACAAATGGTTTGAACACTTGCTCTGGCCAGAATGTTGCCCACCAAGGTTCCCATCTGAAAGCAATTCATTTCAGGAATGGGGGGGGGGAATCAAATGTTTCCAGATGACTTTGTAAAAAGTCAAAACCACCATGTGGCTTGTACAGCGAGCCTGATAGTTTGGCCAGCGTAATGTTTAGACAGGAGAAGAAAACATTCACTGCTGCTTTTTATTATTTTAATGCCTTGGGAGCCTCACAGTGTGATGCAAAGCGGAATTATGCCTTTGTAAATCCATTGAGGTCAATGGGCTTAGAAGAGTGTGGCTCTGCTTAGGGTGGCGCTGGCGATTTTGTAGGACAGACCTGGTCCAGGGATAATGCAAGGAGGGCAGAAGTACAGAAATACATGTGATTGGCTCCTGCTTGACAGATTTGGGGGGAGGAAGTGAACCATCAAAAGGGCCATTCATGCCACCCCGGCACTGAACCCTGAAATACAGGCTGTGTTTTGGCCAAGCTGTTCAGTAGGTTAATAGCAAGCACCTGCCCAATGTTTTCACACCTCCAGCTGAATTTTGGGTTCTCCTCAACCACATTGGCCCACCGTTATTTGGCACTAAAGCCTGCAGACCACTGTTTTATTATGACTCTCGCAAGAATAATATTCTGTTTGCTCCAGTCTGAGACCCCCCCACAGTGTAATTAGTGATTTTAAATGAATAGGTGAAATGCAGCCCCCCACCACCAGAGCAATCCTGTGCAGTTACTGCAGCATAAGCCTAATGAAATCAATGGATTTAGACTGGAGTAACTCTGCACAAAAGTACACTGTGCCTACCTTCCCCTCCTAATAGAACATGTTCTTTCACGCCCTATTTTGTGGGCACACGCAGATCCTTTTCAAAGCTACCCAAAGGGAATACAACTAGCTTAAGTAGATGTGCTTGGTCTAATTCTGCAAGTGTAAACTGTCTCTTGGTCAGACCAGGAAAGGAGAAAAAGAACACAGCTGAAGTAACCTTCCTTCTCTGTGTAGATCTTCCACTCATGTCGGAATGGCGATTCAAGTGAATTTTGGAAGCACATCTTATACTAGATTCTGAAAAGTGGCAAATGTCAAAAGAATGTTATGGAGCATGTGCAGCTACCTTTTTGTTAATAACAGTTCCAGAAGATAAAGCCATTGCTAGGATGCTACCTTCCCTCTACTGACACGCCACTGACCCAATGGTTTTCAAGCTTTCCATACCCAGGAGTCCAGGACCCATCTTTACATCCAGGCAGGAGCATAGGACCCGCTGAGCTGCAAGTGCATCTCAGGAAGTCATGTTACATCAAAGTCACATGACAGGAAGAGGAGGAGCCACAGTTGTGTGACCTCTCTAGGGAGGAGTGGGCTTCATGCTGTAAGCATTCACAGAGCATTGGAAGACTGACTGGTAAGGAGATCAAGGAGCCAGGCCGCATCAGGTTAAGACAAAGAAGGCAAGCGGGGGCTAGTGGGGGGGTGTCTCTGAACCTCTTATGTATTCAATTATTATGTGAAGTCAGAAACTAGGCTTACAGCTCCATAGAAACCCTAGTATCCTGAGATGCATGACTGGATTGGCCAATGCTGCAAATAGGCCAATCCAAAGAGACATTGACTTTCGGCGGAAACCAAGTCCACTGGTCCTAAGCGATGCATTTTCATTGGTTATTATCTGTTCTAGAGGTGTGGCTTTGCCAGTTCAAATGGTATAAAAGTTAGAAGGTTTTGTTGAATGTTGTCCTGTGTTAAGTTATGAGCTGAATAAAGAAATCGCTTGTTTAAGAGCTGCCTCGATCTCAGTTCATAATAGAACCTGTGATAAGCAGATACTCTCCACTGTGGAGTGTCTTCACCTCACTGTCCTACTACAGTGTGTGTGCAAGTAGAGGGAGGATGCATGGTACACTTGCTCTCTAGACATGCACACTACAAGCAGATCTTTTTAAAAGCAGCAAAAAATAGGGGCTTCATAGAAGCTCACAACCCAATAGGTAGGGATCCACAACCAACCTGAGGGTCTCATCCATGGACTGAAGAGCAATGATCTAGTCTGTTAGAGTTCTCTACATTGCCTACTATGACAGATTGCACAGAAGAGCAGGCTTTTCTAAAATGCTGCTTGTGCCAGAGAGTCAGGGAGTTCGTGAGTTAATCTTCCCTGGAGAGAAGAGCTTATGTGGTTGGCTGCTCTACTCGCTCTCTAATTGGCCTGAGAGAGGAAATAAAACAGCTGATCTGGAGGGGAAAGAGGTCTTTCGCAACTTGGTCTTTCGCCTTTTGAGACACTTTTGGTCTGAGTGTGAAAACTAATGTCTGGATCAGTAGCCAGAGGGTTTGGCTTCTGAGGGAAGAGACATTTGATAGTGTTTTCTGACAGGCAATAGTCAGAAAAGTATTTCTACAGAGAGAAGAAGAGAAAAACTATTGCCTTAGATATATTAAATCTGCTCTGAGAGAGAACTTAGATTCTCAGTAAGCAAAGCTACAGAACAACCTTATACAGACAAGGATACTGGAGAAGGATTTGGCAAAAGGTCTGGGTAGAACTCTCAGACAAGCCAAATAGTAAAAGGAGTTATTGCTTCTTAGGGATAAGGAAAATAACTTCCTGCCAGTGAAAGGGGTTGAGAAAAGAACCCTGGTCTGTGATAAAGGGGAGAAGCTTAGACACCTCAGGAGTTAGTGAAAAGCTGTAACACTCGAACTCTGAAGGAAGAAATCTAGAAACTTTAAGCAAACACTGTCCTCCCGAAGAACCATTAATAAGAATTGTGTTAGTGCTGAAATATACTAAGCAAAGTACCTCTCAAAGAAAGAACTAGAAAACCTTGAAACAAAACTATAAATACACTCTCTTGAATGGTCTAAGAATTGAACTCTATATATATTAGAAAGTTTTTACCTCAGCAATCTCAAAACCTTGACTATTCCTATTATACACATGTTCCCTGCCTGTAAAATATTTATTCTGTTTTTGAAAGTTAAGTTGCCTCAAGTGCCATTTCACAAGGGTTTATAAAACAGGACAGCTCCGGTCTTTCCCTCAAGTTCCCGTACTCAGTCTAAACTTTAGACTCTAAAGCCTAAACCAATATCTAAACCAATGCTCCCTCTAAGCTGCGGAGTCTTGTGAGCAAAAATTCTGTGAGCCACTGGAGTTAAAGTTGTGAGCGAGCGATTTGGCTGCTGCATAAATTAGTTTGCTCTGGAGCTATCTGTTCTGAGCTAAAACAAAAATGTGTAAGCCGGTGGCTAAAAAAATGGTGAGCTAGCTCACGCTAACTCAGCTTAGAGGGAACACTGGGTGGGACAGTTTCAAGTTTACAAGAGAAGATATACACGCTACTGTATCTGAAGGGAACTGAAGTTTTGCGGGGAAGATCTGCCAGACAGTTGGGGAGATACAGGGGCCCGTTATACCTACTCTCAAGCAGAGATCTTTTCCAGCTCTGGTTCTTATGATCCTTCCTGCTGGAGATGCTAACAACTGAACCTGGCATGTGCCATACCACAGAAGTATGACCTCCCGTGTGTGTGCTTTTACGTATGTAAGAGAGAGATACTATCCTTTTGGAAATAGTTTCAGCAGGTAGCCATGTTGGTCTGCAGCAGCACAGCTAGATCCAAGTGCAGTTGCACCTTAGAGACGGGGTATCAGCTTTCAAGAGTCAGAGCTCCCTTTGCCAGCTACCACCTTTTGGAAAGAAGAGCAAAATCAAGTCCTCTCGTATCCTCTGTTTTTTGAAGGACTACAACCTACAAAATAGCCAGTGCCGTTTCTTTATAAATGGAATGGTCAAAGACCGTGCCCTGTGCAGCATGGAAGACAAAACTGAAAAAGCTGCTCGAACTGGGGATCAGATGAGCTCTCAGCGCTGCCCGCATGTCTCAAATCCGGAAGCTGCAGCTGGTGCAGAACGCCGCGGCCAGGCTGCTGATGGGCCTCCCACGTCGGGAGCACATCCAGCCTGTGCTTAGGTCACTGCACTGGCTGTCTATAGCATACCGGATTCGTTTCAAGGTGCTGGTGCTTACCTTTAAAGCCCTATATGGCCAGGAACCGACCTACCTGAGGGACCGCCTTTCCCCGTATAGACCCCAGAGAGCACTACGGTCTGGGGCCCAACACCAATTGAATATTCCGGGCCCCAAGGATGCAAGGCTCACCAGGACCAGAGCTTTTTCTGTGGCGGCTCCTTACTGGTGGAACGAGCTCCCGGAGGAGATCGGGGCCCTGCGGGACCTTTTACAGTTCCGCAGGGCCTGCCAGGCTTTCCAATAGGAGCCGCCACTACTGTTACCACCAATGATCCTAGTGAAAGCTTGGATCCCAGGTCCAGCACAGATATATCGCCAGGACCAGCGGAGTGATGGATGATGATCAGAGATGGAGATCTGGGATACGCCATCTAATTCTATTACTGTATGCACTTTATTGTTAATTGTTAACTTATGTGTTGAATTGAGCGTGTCATTTTATAGAGTTTTTACGATTTTATGGTATATTATTAGGTACATGGTACCTCTTTGTTAGCCGCCCTGAGCTAATTAATAATAAATAAATAAATAAAATCCTAGTCAGTTGATATAGTAAAAACCACTGTGTGGTTAGACAGACTAGCGCTGCAAAAGACTATGAATTTCAGGTATATCTTCTTTTGTGGATGAGACCTAGTTCCATTTGCAAACAGTTGACAGTAAAACTCTTTGCATGCTCGCTAACGTTTAGAAATTGCCAGTGGCTGCCGATACAATCAGGTACCTCCAAGGGGTATATGTACTTTCCCCTCTTATCTCCTCAGTGTAAACTTCATTCATTACAACAAGTGAGATGTCTTGCTACTTAATTAAACTGCCCTAAAAAAACAAGTACAAACAGGTTTTAAGAGCTCAAGTTTATTATTACCTAGGCTGTTATTTAATAGGCAAAGGAGGGGGAATTTCCTTGCCTCCCCTCCACTGAAACTTGGTGATGTAGCTGCTGGAAAAACCTTAAGGAGGCAATGTTTTCACCTGGAAAAGCATGTGTGAGTCAAATTTTCCAGTGCTGATACCCAAGTCATTATTTTAAGCCCCCTGTAC
>NW_015176540.1:173570-185879 GCF_001447785.1 Gekko japonicus | reverse complement strand
CTTTCCCAGAGTGTAATTCGACCTGGGACATTAGCGTCAGAGCACAGGATCTTTCTCTTCCTGGCTATCAGGGGACGCAAAGAGACAATCTCATGTCAGGGCCTTCTGTGATTCTCCTAGATGTGCCACACTTCCCCAATTTGAGCAAGTTGTCGCTGAAGATCACCAAGATATGCCTTCGTGCCCCTCACACACGTATACACACGCTTTGCTGCAGGGGAAAAAAGGTAGGAGGAGTCATATTTTATCACCAAAAAAGAAAGACCATGCAGAGAGTCTTGGGGCCTGCATGCACAAAAGCCATGCAGGATAAGGGCTGAAGTAGGGAAGGGAACTGGGCAAGCTTGAGATGAAAAGATGGCAGGATTCAACCAGGGATGCCAGCCTCCAGGTGGGACCTGGGATTCTCTGGAATTGCAGCTCATCTCCAGACAGAGGTCAGTTCCCCTGGAGAAAATGGATGCTCTGGAGGGTGGACTCTATGGCATTGTGCCCCACTGATAAGGGTCCCTGTCCTCCCCAGGCTCCATCCCCAAATCTCCAGGTGTTTCCCAGCTTGGCTGTGACAACCCTACCCGCCCCCCATTCCCGGCTGGTGGCCAAGGGGGACCTGGCAACCCTAGATACAACTGAGAATCCACTTAGAGCATTCTGACTTCAGCCTCTAACACATGGATAATTAAATACACAAAGGGTATCCCTGCAAAGGGTTAAAATGTTTGTTTCTGCAGACTTAAAGAGATGGGTTAAGCATTGCAGAGAGGATCTCTTGGGTGCTGTAGCAACTCCAAATGGCACTGCTGGTATTGCATGACCTCCCACCAGGAGGGTAAACTGACTCGAGTTTAAGATAGAAAAGTGAGGGTGGAAAGCCAGGGTGGATATAAGGGGAGAAGGAGAAGAGGGTGAAGCAGTAAAGGGAAGGGTGGGTTGAGAAGAAGCAGAAAAAATATAGCAGGGAAAGGGGACCTAGAGGCCAGCAAGTGGGGGCACAAACAAGATAAACGGGGGGAGGGAATCAGAAGCAAGCCGAGCCAGCCATGGGGATGGAGGGCAGAGCAGGCAACAAGTCCCTGCAGGTCTCCCGCTTGTAATAAGCCCATTTGCATTACAGAGGGATGCTTTCTTTCCCCAAGTGCAATGTGTGCTGAAGGAGCAGCCAGTAGGTCCATTTGTTTGAGTGATGGGTGGCCACCTCTATTCTGGGTTGCCTTGGCACGAGTTCTGTTGTGTACCTGGGGCCCCAAGTGGATCTGAGCGAGCCAAAGTTCTTAAAATGAGGTGCATGAGAAGAGATCCCCCCCACCCCCACAGAGCAGGCTGGTCTGCCACCCAAGTTCCGGAACTCGGGGTTCCTATTCTAGGCATGAAATCTTGTCCGACATCAACGACGAGATGATTTCTTTTGGCATTTCTCAAGCTGGCCCCAAATTGTGTTTCCTTTCCCCAACATAGTTTATGAATTTCCCTGTGTATCATGTTTGTACACATTATCACACTAAGGGACTACTTGTTAAGACATGCCGGCTCTTCCCGTATATCAAATGAAATCTATTAGCTTCTGTCAGCCAGCGGCTGGTGGCGACTGCTCACAGAATCTGTGGAGGAAAAGAGACACAGATGTCAATGTTGGAACCAACACCGATGGGAAGGGAAACCACTCGCTTCCCAGTCCTTTTCCACCTCTGCAATGTTTTTAACATTTAGATTGTTCCTCTTCTCCAAGGAGTAATTAGGGCTGCCAACCTCCAGGTGGTGGCTGGAAATCCGCTTCTATTACAACTGATCTCCAGGAGATCTGGAGAAAATGGCTGCTTTGGAAGGTGGACTGCATGGCATCATACCCCACTGAGGTCCCCCTTGGTTCCAAACCCTGCCCTCCTTAGGCTCCACCCCCAAAATCTCCAGGTATTTCCCAACCCAGAGCTGGTAACCCTAGGAGCTCGAGGCTGCATATGCTTCATCCTCACATCAGTTTTGTGAATTCAGTTATGCTGGGAGATAGACTGGCAGTTTGGCCCAATATAGGCACACTTCACAAACAGATTAAATGGGCCCGGTCACTTAGCCACATCTGTCAGGCGTTCCCCAGATGTAGTCACCCCGTCAGAGGACAACTTGGAGCCGGGTTAAAAAGCCACCACCTCCACAGTGATGTTTTTGTTTCCCCGCGCATTCATTGCATATGGCCAGATGTCTGAACACAGGGGGGCACGCGCAGAATGGATTTGGCAGTCTGAACCTGCAGATCCATTCTGCTGTTAGGGAGGTGTCTTTTTTTAAAAAAAAATGCCTATATGCACATGTGCACGCATGTGCATGTGCACATATGCACGTGCATGTTCTCCTATGTGCGCACATGGATTTTGGAATTTTTTTGGGGGGAGCGTGGTCCGTGGCTGAAGCGCTGCAATAAAGTGGATGCTTTACCACGGGATGTCTCCATGGGTAACCCACAGCAGGGTGTGCTGTGTGGTTGATATGCCCCATAACACTTTGAACCAGTGATTTGCCTGAAGCTATTAACTGCCAGAGTGAGCAGAGAGCTAGACCCAAACTCCCAGAAAGACTTGGCTCTCTACAATCTACAGACACTTAGGACATGCCTACACCTTGCTGGCCACGAAGCTTGTTCAAACTCTTGCCCATTGTCGTGACCGCATGCAGACACAAAAAGATCCATCACTTTCCTCAAACTCTAAATTACAGCATGCCTCCAAACACCCTGACCTGGAAGGCCCAAGCTAGCTCAGTCTCATCAGATCTCAGAAGCTAAGCGTGGATGGCCCTGGTTTGTATTTGGATGGGAGGCCACCAAGGAATTCCAGGATTGCTACACAGAAGAAGGCAATGGCAAACCATCTGTGTTATTCTCTTGCCTTGTAAACCCTACAGGGTCATCATAATTCAGCTGTGACTTGACGGCACTTGACAAACACGTGCCTCTAAACTGCATATTTTTGCCCTCTCAGGGAGGCAAGAGACTGGCTGTAGGCTCAGGAGCTGTCAGATTACATACTTAAGAAGAATCAGTCATTTCAAACCAGTTGACAAGTAGAACAAAGAGCTCCATTATCTTCCACTGAGGAACCCAGCTTCCAAAATGTAGTCTGCACGTTTAGGTAGTTGGCTCTTCTGTGCAAAATATCAGCTCTCTCCCTCTCTCTCTCTCCAGTCTTAAGGCAGTGCAAATGTTCCATTCAAGTACAGACATAATCCATTTTGAGCACCAGGGGCACAGATATTGCTGAGCTGCATGTGAAAGTTGAAAGGCCTCTTAATAGAAATGAGCACTCAAAATATGGCAGCCCCACCCACCCCTTTCCTGCTTCACAGGGTGCTTCCCTTAGGGGTCAACAGCATTCCAGTGATGTGAATCCGGTTGATTAATTCCAGCAGATAGTCTAGCACTGTCTGGGAAAGGAAATCTAACAGGCTGAACATCCAAAGCCAAAGTGTACAGACCGAGGACTAGACATTCCTACTCCCCCCCCCCTTCTTGGTTACTTGTCCAAAAGTGTAACCAAGGCTAGCACACAGTTATCACCATCAGGACCTGCCCTGCCCTGCCCTGTTCTTGCCTTGAGTGGATGAACTAGAGGAAGGTCCTTCAAGGCTATTCCCCTTTATATGCCTGAGCCCCCAGGGAAAGACTCTCTGCCTTCTGTACCACGACAGCCCTTCATTTGAAAGCCAGTGGGCCCATTGGGGTTGCCAGGCAGTGCTTGGCAAACAGCAGGAGAGTTGTGGATGAGGATATGGAGGGGGCATGATGCTAGCTGTAGCACTTACTTCCCTTTTAGTTTTAAAAAAAGAAATGACGGAAGTTCTAGGTAGCACTGGAAACTCTATGGTTTCTGGCGATTCCTAGAGCTACCCTATGTCACTTCTGGTTTTTACTGGGGTGATATAGCACTGCTTAAAACTATGGGGTTTTAAAAACATTTTCTCCTGTCCCCACTCAGAGCGGCAGCAGGCAATAGGAGTGGGGGCAAGGGATCCCCCACCCTGACTGGGGGAATGGGACCCCTAGGATCTACCCCCAGCGCCCCCAGATTCTCCCCAGTACCCAAAGAAGCAAGAAGGCAGTTATAGCCAAAGCTTGGACCAGGTGAAGGAGCACACACCTGGGTATCAAGGGCTCCCAGCCAATCCCCAGGAGCATTGGGAGGGCAGAGACTCCTGAGATTACCCTTCCCGTTTTGGAAGTGATGTTATGATGCCTTAGAAATTTTCTCCATGGGAAAACCCAGATATTTTTGAAACTCCTAGAGTTTTGATATAGTTTTACATAGATTTGAGGTTACCGGTACCCTTCCCATTTTGGAAGTGATGTTATGATGCCTTAGGAATTTTCTCCATGGCAAAACCCAGATATTTTTGAAACTCCTACAGTTTTGATATAGTTTTACATAGATTTGAATTTTCCTAGAGCATCATGATGCCACTTCCTGCTCTGAAATAGGAAGTGGCATCCAGATGTTGATCAATGCCATTCCCCCCCCCCACTCCACTGAGCAAGGTTCGGGGGATAGAAAGCATCACTGAGAGGTCCCCTACCAAAACAGGTAAATGGCCACCCTATGGGTTTCCCAGACTCCAGTCTAATGCAGAAGGAAAGCATCACTTTGTAGATCTTTGCAGAATCTTGGGCCAAACTCTGGCTGTAGAAGGGGGGGGGGAGAGAAAGTTATCAGCTTCCTATTTAAGCCTTCAGCTGAAATCTCAAACATGCAAATTCCACGAGGGAAAACAAAGATTGCCAGTCAAATGAAGATGGTGATTGGAGTAATGGCAGCTGAGGTCACAATCATGTCTATGTAAAGCAGGGGGAATAATTTTTCAGAAAAAAATAGGTATTTGGTAGTTCTTTTTTTAGTAGAAAGGTTGCAGAAGAGCCTAACATTTTTAGCTCCCCTTTAGTTTCAGCTGGTATGAGTATTGCTTACATGAGCAAAGTGGTTCAAGAAGAGAAGGGGGAGATCAGTATGACTGAAGATAATGCAGGATAGTGCTGAAGGAAGTATTAATTCCAAGTCTACATGTTTGACTGCTTGCAAGAATGGGACTTGAAGGTTATCATACATCACAGAGTAGTGTTACACATTGCTTCAGGGCAGTTAGGGGCTACTATCTTATCCATCTCTGAGAGTAAGTCCTGTTGAACTCAGTGGGATTTCTCTTTTGAGTAGATATCCATAAAATCGGGCAGTTAGCTAGCTTTGCTGGGCGAGTCTTGAGAACATTCTTTTATAGCAGGCCTGATAAAATGGCAAACAGCACACTGCGTTCAGAAAGCTCACTTGGTTCCAAGACATTCGCTCATAAAAATTCCAAAGTATTTTCTTTCCTTTAGGAACACCGGAGGGGGGAGAGGGGAAGCAAACTTGGCAGGTATGCCAAAGAAAGGCAGGGAAGGATGTCCATGAAATGGAAAACATGATGCCTCCTGGAGTGAAACCGATGCATTATTTTCCCAAAAGGTGATGATATGCCAATGGTTCTCCCTTGTTTGCATCGTTCCTGGACAGCATTCTCTTCCCATTGAGGAGGAGGAATGAAAAGAAGCTGTTAAGGATCTCTGAAGCAGGCAGCTGAGTCTCTGCCCTACTGAGACATCTCCATATTTTAACCCACTCCTACTTCAAGAAAGCTGGTCTGGGGGCAATGGATCCTGAGTTTGCGGAGGAACGCAGAGGTAAATCTCATGCTGTGTTCTGGTTTCTCAGGGATCTTCCTGGACTTCTGAAGGTGCTTCGGTGCAGCCTCCTGGGATGGTTCCAGGATCCCAGCCCTCTTCTCATCTTTGGATTCCCCGATCTTGGTGAAGAGGAGCCACATCCTGGTCTATGAAAGAAGCCAGGCTCCCTAATAGGTATTCCTCCTATAGGAGGAAGAAGTACTGACAGACATTCTAAAGGCAAGAGGGCCGTTAGAATCAAGTATAAGGCTTACAGCTTGTTTGGCTTGAAAGTGGCATTTGTGTACTATGGGCAAGTTCAAGGATCAGATGCCTCCCATCAGGTGCTATTGACCATGACAATTAGTTGGACCTTCCATATTTAGAGTCCCTGGACCTCTGAGTAGCAGAGGCTAGAGATAAAGCTTAACGGAGGATGATTTCCATCATGCTGTGGCTGTGTGCTTCCCAGGGACATAGCTAATAACACATTTTTTAAACATATATATTTTATTAGTTTTCAGGAAAAGGGGAAGGGAAAGAAAGGAGAGAATTTTACATTTTCACATTATCTGTTTAAATTCTCATAAATAACATAAAATTGAGTTTCATATCATTTTACCGTTGCCTAAATTAGCTATTTAATAACCCTATATAATAAGGCAATATAAAAAGTTATATGCTTGTTTTTACTTTCATCTATCAAATACCTATACATTTTACTATCATTTCATCTAAAAGCAAAGTTACATTCCTTCATACCTAGAATTTTTAAACAAAAGGAAAGAACAAATATGACCTTGTTGTAAGTACATTTGCTATTTTATATATTCTTGGTTTTACAGATATCTAGTATATATAGGACTAACAATATCTCAAAGCGGTAAATGGAATAAACAGAGGAAATAGATATAAAATAAAGAAAAGATTATATTTTTTCCAGTATACTAGTTCTTACTGCTTTTGAATTTAACCATTGTATTGATATTGAGATCTTCATCTGAATACGTTCTAATATAATAAATTATTTATTTATTTATCTTTCAAATTCATTTCTATCAAGCAGTTTTCTGCCTTTTCTATTAAAAATTTACTTATTATATAAGTTATTCATAAGCCAAAAACAGTTCCACACAAAACAACTAGATACATTTCCAGTAAAACCAGTCTTGGTAAATCTGCACGTAACCATTATTAAACAATTACTACCAAGAGCTTTACTGTGTTTCCAATTAGGATCTTGTTCCAAATATCTTTAGCTGTTATTTAACCAAATCACCTTATACTGTGCCTATGTTTTCTTTCAGCAGATTCTAAGATCAAATAATTGCTTTATACTAACATTAAACTTCCTGCTTTTTACCATTCAATTATAAATTGGGTTAAGTTATAATTCTCATTGATCAGTTACTCATGGGGCAGGCACAATTATACACAAAACAGTTTATTTATAATATTTAATCTTTTTCTTTTTTCTTTGTGCTGTTTTTTTTAAACTAACATTACTTTGTGTCTTTTCTCTTTGTATAAAGAGAAAGTGTCACAATTGCCCTGGCCGGCGGGCTAGGCAAGGCACAGAGTATCCAAAAACACAGGAAGAGGTCAGGGCACCAGAGAGGCAGAGAAACAAAAGCACAGTCCAAAATATCAGATCACTTGCACAGTCTAAGGTTTACCGGAGATTTGCAGTCAGAGGTGTAAAGCTGAAAGCCGTTGTCTAGAGTCAGGTTACACATTCCAGGGAGCCAGAAGAACGATGTCTCACAGTCCGGAGTCAATAGCCGAGGGAGTCACCGGAGTCAATATCCGAGGGAGTCAAGCAGAGAGTCAGGAAAACAGGATGCAAGGTCCGAGGTGCAGCGATTCAATCATGCGATCAGTTGCCAGCACGAATTGGATAGTGAAGAGAGCTGCCTTAAAAGCCTGTTCCCCTTGTCACTAATTACCGGCTGATTACAGAGTCCTGGCTCCAGTCAATACTCGGGACTCAGAGGACGCCTCCCACGCATGCGTGCTTCCCTGTGCCGGGTTGTCAAGTTCCATCTCTTTTGGTCTCATAAACGAGCTACAGGTGGGGGGGGAATCAGGGGGCATGGAGCTTGTGCTTGGCTCTGCAGGAGCAGCTCCAGGTGTGAACCCTTCTGGTAACCGGTGTTCATCCTCTGCAAGACTTAGGTTTTTTACTTCCAGGGGTGCAGGGAGTTCGTTCTTGGATGTTGAAGGTGCAGAGTCCCCAGGATCAGGGTCCACTGGGTCGGGCGGCATGGTGGGCATGACAGAAAGGTTCCTTTATTTCATTCCATCTGTACTTGTTCTATTTTATCTTCCAAAGGGAAAATCCTCTTCTTTGTCATCTCAAGAGCTGAATGATTTGTCAGGTTGTCAATAATAATATTGGAATGTCCTGTAAAGCTTCTTGTCTTCTCTTTCGGTGCAAAAGTTGGATCTTGATTAAATATGTGCTGTTTTAGTGTAGTTTGTTGCTGATGTGGGTCTTCCTGTCCAATTCCTGTCCAATTCTAAAATATTATCAATCTTTATATACCACGACAGATCCTAAGCCCATGAATATCAAAGATTTTTTAACAAAACATCCCATATGGAAAATTCTAGCTGACCAACATAAAAATTGGTTAGAAACACCTATCTCCTCACAAGAAATACAAAACACCATAAAATCCCTAAAAAATAACAAGTCACCAGGCACAGATGGTTTTACAGCTGAATTCTATTTTAAAAAATAGCCACATCTTTTCAATTCAGCCACATGCAATCACATTTTACAACACAGTGTAATGCCTCCCACTTGGAATTTGGCTAAAATCATTGTTATCCCCCCCTCAAAAAAGGCGGAGAGCTAAACAATCCAAATTCTTATTGGCCAATTTCTTTCCTTAATACTGACTATAAAATTTTTGCAGCCACTTTATCTGCCAGACTTAATAAATTTATTGAATCATACATAGATTTAGACCGAACGGGATTTATCCCAAATAGGGATATTTTTGATAACACTAGAAAGATCCTAGATGTAATCCAGCACTGCCAAAATAATCAAATAAATTCTTTCTTTATATTATCTGTTGATATGGAAAAAGCATTTGACTCAGTTGAGCCGATATATCTGGAACAAGTATTGCAAGCTATGCACTTTGGCCCTAATTTTAGTAGGGCAATACAGACCATTTATCAATCACCGAAAGCAATACTACAGATCAACAATTCTGATTCAACTGCATTTCAACTGACATTTAGTACGTGCCAAGGCTGCCCAATGTCACTATTGATCTTCGCAATTGCCATTGAACCCCTAGCACAGGTGATTAGGGAGCACCCGTTGATACATGGGATTCAAATAGGCCCAAAACAAATTAAAACTAGCTTCTTTGCAGGCAATGTGGCATTAACTTTAACTTGTCCTGAAATTACATTACCAGCCCTACAACAACTGCAACAAGCTTTTGGCCTAATTTCAGGCCTCAATGCCAGTCCTTCCAAGACTTCACTTTATCCAATTAATTTAACACAAGCTCAAAAGGATTTTATTAAATCACACTACAATTATTTTTGGGTTACCATAGTCTGGCAATATTTGGAGATTAAAATCCCACTTAACAAGAATATATTAGATATTCAAAATATTGAATCCAAAATAGCAGTACAAATGTCCATACAGAATAACGCTGAATTAATGAACAGCTGTAACATCAATCTTAAGTGTTCACCCAGGAAACACTTAAGGAACAGGAGAAAAATGATTCCAGTCAAAGATTCCTGTAGTTCCCTTTAAGCAGTACGTTAACACATAGTTTAAAGGTACATGCTCATAAAAAACAGCAGTAGTCAAGATTTTGATTTAAACCACAGGGTGTCAGAGTATTGAACTTGTAAATCTAGCTTCTTGTTGAAGTAAAATTTTGCTAACATCCACTGTATAACATGGTTGCACTTACCTGTAACTGATGTTCATCAAGTGTCTTCTGTGCTGGCACACATGGGAGCTGCCTGGAGGCAGGCCTGCCGCGGGAGAACTTTACAAGAGCTTCTATAAAGAGTATTAACTCCCCCTCCCCTCATGGAGGAGATTAGTGTTTTCCCACCCATTCCATCCCCACGTGATGAGGGTAGGGGGGAGGCACCTTTCCCTCAGTCCTAACCAGCTGCCATGGGAAAGCTATACTCGTCCACAGCGGGAAAGGAGGGAGGGATGTGTGCCAGCACAGAAGACACTCGATGAACATCAGTTACTGGTAAGTGCAACCATGTTTTCATCGTCACACAGTTAATATGGGCTCCCTCTCTTTCCTCCTGGATGGAGCATATTAAAACATTTATTTTTCCAAAATTTATTTATTTCGCACAATACCTATGGCAATCCCAAAAGAGACCTTGAAGGTGGGCAAAAATCTTTTCCCACTTTTATATGGAATTTGTCTACACCTAGGGTGAGTGCCAACATACTAAAGAGATCCAAAGACAGGGGTGGATTGGCCCTCCCAGATCTAAATCTCTTCCACGAAGCGACAATGCTTTGGGGGCTTTTCAAATTCAATATTTCAAATTTTCACTCAGACTGGAAAATAATGGCAAGATAATCAAATACCTAAAGTCCGTCAAGAACTTCTCTCTCTCTTGTTGGCAGCGGCAAAAACTGTAATTGCAACCAGTTGAAAAGACTCTACGCCGTTATCAACTTCTCATTAGTTTGTCCAGATCTGGGAATTCTTTGCAATGGACAAATTATCAGACACAACATTGCTGAAGGTTTAACAACAGAACCAACTTTTCTACCCAAATGGACTTCTTAGATTATGCATACAATAACTCCTCAACTCAAATGCAACTTGTACCACAGAAGTACCATGAATTAATCACATTTCTATAGAACATGATATCAGTGTTGAGTACAACATTCTAGTTTGGTCTGCAGTTGTATCAGAGATATGTATCCTTATATTGGATGGTTTCTTATGCATTCAAGTGTTATGTGTTAAGTTCTTATTATGTTACAGTTCTACTGTTAAGTTGCATGTATTTACATGAAAATTAAAATAAAATTTATATTAAGAATGGGGGAAAAACCTGGCAGTGGCTTTCCAGGGTCTCAAGCAGAGATATCTCATATCACCTACTACCTGATCCTTTCCACTGGAGATGTCAGGGACTGAACCACGAACATTCTGCATGCAGGGGAGACAGCTGTACCACTGAGCTTCAGCCCTTCCTCGAATTACTCTTGGAGAAATCGTGTTGGACTAGATGAACTCCCCTCACCTGATCTAGCAAAGCTCTTTTTCCACTCTGAATCTTTCTGCTCCAAAGGAAAGGTCCTCAAAAGAGGCTTTGCTGGGGAAGATCTCATCACGTTTGAGAGAGCTTACACAACAAGACCCACACAGTTCTAACTCCTCTGCTCAGTCACACTTCTTGTACGACTTTGCACAACAGAGCAAGCACAGTGAGTAAACGCACAGCTCAAACGTGGAAGTTAAGAAAAGGACTGTGGTCCAGCCATTGTGAAAGTTGCAAGTTGCATAGTTGATTGCTGTTGGCAATGAAAAGCGGAAGACATTGTCAGTGAAATCCTCCATAGAGTTATTCCATTCTAACCCCATTGATGTCAATGGATTTAGAAAGGTGGAACTCTGCTGTCCATACTTATAGCTAGGGAAACAAAAGTGACAAACTTCTCTGAAGTTCACAGAATATATAAACAGTGGGAATGGTTTTCCTAGTTTTACTGAAAGACATACAGGCCAAACGGCATTATTATGCAATGGAACACAGTGCTGAAATTCAGACAGGAAAGTATTGATTAGGAACAGAGTGTGCCCCATTATTTAAACATTTGAGCCCGAGTACTCTGGTAGTGAAGTTAATGTATTATCCCATTGAAGATCTTAGTTCTATTTATGGAAAAATATTTCAACAAACAAGCCAACAAAGCACGCTAGAGACTTAAACCACTTTAACCTGAAACGCTGTCGGTTACTCAAGAGATTTACCATAAACCATGATCTGCTGATCACAGATTTTCTTTGCCCTCGGCTATCTGCTCTAGATATACATGTTGTGAAAGCTCCATGCCCTTTCCTCCCAATCTCAACCTCCAGACAACATCAACACTCTCCCACTTTTACCAGTATTTAATGATTGGAGGTAGGTGCATTAATCTTGCAGTTTTCCACATGGAACAGATGCCCAATCTCTATGGTAGGACCTCTCTAGATACACCTGGTCTTATCTATAGTTTTGAAGCATCCTGAATAGCCCAGACTAGCATGAGCTCATTATAGTTTGCAAGCTATGCAGGGCTGGCCCTGGTTAGTAGCTGGATGGGAGACCACCATGGAAATTCAGGGCTGCTATGCAGAGAAAGGAAATGGCAGACCACTTCTGCTCGTCTCCTGCCCTGAAAGCCCTAGGAGGGATCTCTATAAGCCAGCTGCAACTTGATGGTCCTTCGTTATTATTAAAAAGGACAAAGAAGAAAAAAGGGGAAAAAACTGAACCTAAACCTAGAATTCAGAACCTAAAAAGGTTAGTCAGGAATAGAAAAGGGCCAACTCTAAAAATCGAATCATAAAATATACAAAAATATATATGTGTGTTTATTCAACATAAATTAA
>NW_015176540.1:153472-173535 GCF_001447785.1 Gekko japonicus | reverse complement strand
GCTCAGTCCTGCAGAGCTGCTGGCTCTGAGCGATTTACAGTTACTCAAATACACACGGGACTAACAATGATTCAAAGGGGTAAGGGAGGACAACATATAAATCTTTAAATCACACACGTTCGCAGCTGACGGGGAGTTTGTTCAGCAGTAAGGTCAGACATGTTCCAATGGCATTTTTCCCTCGGCGTGGCTTGATGTCGTCAGCTTTCTCCAGGACTGCTTCAGTTGCTGCGCAGCACTGTCACCACCTGGCCAGACGGCCCATTACAGGCTTTCTTGATGCCGAAGAGTTCTTTCTAGGCTTTTTGATCTCACGCGCTGGACCTTCCGTTTACCAGCTAACACCTCCCCCACCGGGGGGTTTAGTGTGCCCACCCTCTAAGGAGTGGTACCCATTTTATCTACTCGTCGAAGCTTTAGAATTGCTGGGTGGACAGCGAGCTGGGGACAAGGCTGGTAGCTCACACCAGCACGGGGCTAGAACTGACAGTAGTTCTGTTCAACTCAGGTGTTTTAACCAGAGGCTAAATCCCCTGTGCCACCGCTCCCCTGGTCAAAAATGAGATGTCTTCTGCAGAACAGCCAGTTGTCTCTCACCTTAGGTGTCTGAACTCATAACAAACCAGGAGTCCAGAAACACCTTAAAGACTAACAAACCTGTGTCCAGCATAAGCTTCTGTGAGTCAGAGCTGGAATAATTTTTGTTAGTCTTTAAATTGCCGCCTGGCTCCTGTCTCTTTGACAGCGACCTGTCTAGAATACCCATGTGGGTGTGCACCTGAAGCCACATTTCTCCATTCTGCCTGGTGGCTTGTGCACCAAGTGTTTTCATCTTGTCTGTGGGAAATCCCTGTATTATAGGAATTTTGCCTCAATATGGAGGCTTGTCGGGGTTTTAGCCATAATTCTCCAGCATCCCAGCAGTGTTTTTATTGCTCAACATCATGTGAGGATATCAAAGAGGATAACTCCATCCATGACAAAGGTCTTTGCAGCCCAGCGTTCTGTTGGATCTCTGAAGAGAATTCCAGCAGCTTTGTAATTGTCCCAATGCATGTATGTGTTTATTGAGCATCTTATGTCCTTGAATAAAGGGCTTTAAAAAAAAAAAATCCTTTCCTCCTTTTCCCCAAGCCGCCAGGGGTAATTTTAACCAAGACAAGTCCGAGATGAAAGAAATTCCGACTGATGATGCTATGGATGGTGCAGCCAGCTTCTAATTAATCATTGCAACAAAGCTAACTTTCATGCTGCTCAAAGATGACTGATCATAGCGAACACCGCTGATTCAGTAGTGGGTGTCATGACCGAGGCTGGGCAGAATGTACTTCTCCTCAGGAGAAATTGCATCCAGAATAGGGTTGCCAGCCTCCAGGTGGGGGCTGGAGATCTCTCCCCACTAATACAACTGATCTCCAGGCGGCAGACACCGCTTCCCCTGGACAAAATGGCCGCTATGACACAATACCCCACTGATGTCCCTCCCCTCCCCAAACCCTGCCGTCCTCAAGCTCCACTCCCTAAATCTCCAGGCATTCCCCATCCTGGAGCTGGCAACCCTAGACCAGAACTTTGGGATCTGATTGGGTGAAGAATTGTCCCAGGGGCCATTCATCTGTGGCAGCTTTCTGGCCAATTGTGGGTTTCCATGGCACAAACATTACGGAACTCCCTCTCCAGGGATATTCATTTTCTCCCTTCTATCACTGTCTTCCACCTGCCAACGAGGACTTGTTTCATCTGGCACCCCCCCTTAATGATCCCTCCTTCGTGCCTTGCACTTCCATTGTTGCTCTCTGGTATATACATATTTAGCTCTGTTTTAATTGGTTTTATGATGTGTCTAATATGCTTGTATCCTGCCCTTCCCCAACGATCTCAAAGTGGTGCACTTGATTCTCCCTTGTTCGTTTTTGTCTGCACACCAACCCTGCGAGGGGCATCAGGCTGAGCGAAAGAGTGAGGGGCCCAGCATCATCCAGCAAGCGTCATGGCAGAGTACAAGGATTCTGGATGTTCAAAGTGTCTTCCCAGGCATTATTTTGCAGTAAGTGAGCATATGGCACAGTGCAGATCTGGACTTGGATCTCTTGGATCCTAGTCTGACATTAACCACTACACCAGCCTTACTCTCATAATACGAGGGGGGGGATTGTTACCACCACTCCTTGCTTATCAGAGACATTTGGGTGTGTTGGAGAAGGGCTAGTGCGAGGTAGGAATGCCCCCCGTGGGAACTAGGCTTGCACACTTGTAGGGAAGCAATCCTTAGCAAGCCTGCTCAGTAGTAAGTCCTGTGTTATCCAATAGGGCTTAGTCAAAGGTTGCAGGCCCTTGTGCTACTTTGAGGGTGTTAATGCAGAAACAGATTGTCATTTTATACTGGTGTACCAGGACACGGGTGCGCACAGTGCACACTGATGCCATGCTATTATAAATCTAGCACAGATGCGGCTGTGCTGGCAGAGGTGCCATACATGGGAGCGCATTGGTGAAATAGTGGGATTTAATCGGAATGGTGTAGCGATGAGATGGTTGGACTAGGATCTGGTAGACCCAGGTTTGAACCCCCACACTGCTGAAACCCTAAACCCTTTCTGCCCATGTCTCACCTCCTCTGGCAAAAATGCTGTAATAAATATATAAACACTTTTACAGCTTTAAGATTTCCATCCATGCCCTCAATGATCAGGACTGGATGTTTCTTTGGTATCCCTGCCCCCCTTATTGTCTTTGTGACATGGGGGAAGTTGATGATATTGTGCATTATATTCTGAGATGCCCATGGCATGAAGCCCCTAGACTAAAGTACATCCTCCCTATTATTCCACAGCGTAATGGACTCTCCGATCTGGATCTGGTCCAATTTTTACTCTCGGACCTTGACCACTGTGTCTCTAGCAGAATGGTGTTATTTGCCTTAGCAACAAGGAAAATCAGAATGAGTTTAGTATCTAACGCAAAGTAGTATAGGAGTATACTAATATTTTTCTATTGTCTACATTACCATTTTATGACCGGATGTATTATGTTATGGACTATGGCTAAGACAATAAACTTAGACTATAACTATATATATGGAGCTGCGGTGGCTCAAGTGGTTAAGACGCTGAACTGCAGGCTGTGGAAGGTCAGTAGTTCAGTGGTTCAAGACCCGGGTGCCGCAAGACAGGGTGAGCTCCTGTCTCTAGTTCCAGCTCCTGCCAACCTAGCAGTTCGAAAGCAAGAAATTGCAAGTAGATAAATAGGGACCACTTCGGTGGGAAGGTAACAGCGTTCCGTGCACCTTGGTGTTTAGTCATGCCGGCCACATGACCACGGAAACGTCTTCGGACAGCGCTGGCTCTTCGGCTTTGAAACGGAGATGAGCACCGCAACCCTAGAGTCGGATTCGACTGGCTTTCGAGCAAGGGAACCTATACCTTTACCTTTACCTATAACTATATATAAACATTCCTACTGAACTCAATGGATAAGAAAAACAAAGTCTCCCTGTATGCCTCCTGCCATTTCTATTATCTGTCCATTCATCCATCCCGCCCTTCCTCTAAGGGACTCAGGGCAGCAGGCATGGTTCTTCCCTCCTCCATTTTATCCTCACAACAATCTTGCGAAGTGAGTAGGCTGCAGGAGAAATGGCTGCCAGAGTTGCCAGCTCCAGGCTGGGGAATTCCTGGACCTTTGGGAGCGGAGGTCAGGGAGAGTGGGATTTAGAGAGGGGAATGATCTCAGCAGAGTACAATGCCATAGAGTCCACCCTCCAAAGCAGCCATTTTCTCCTGGGGAACTGAGCTCTGTAGTCTGGAGATGAGCTGTAACTTGGGGAGATCTCCAGGCCCCACCTGGAGGCTGGCATCCCTATCCATTGATAAAAAGTTACCAGTTGCCAAGGTCTGCACTGTGGATTAAATCCTATTCAAAGTACAAGGGCGTTTGAAAGATCAAGACTTCTAAAAAGGCACACACCATAAAGTATTTCCTGGCCAGACATAGTGTAGAGTCCAGAATTCACAGGCCAAAGAGTTGGAAGGAACTTTTTGATACAGGACTTCATTCATTTTAAAGTATCTGTTGAGCACTTTTCAATGCCATCCAGATGATTTGAATTACCAACCGTCTTTTAGGTAGGGTAGCCAAGAAAGGGCAGGAGGAAATCTCTCTCTTTTTTCTTTTCATTTACTGAATCTCACGCTGCCTGTTTAACAAATCTCTAGCACGGTGGAATGTGTTGCAGCTGGGCTCTGGCAAAATATTACATGGCAGCGTTATGAAATAATAGCCAACATTCATCCTCGTTCTCAGTAGAATACATTGTTTCAAGCAAGAAGTGCCAAAAGGACAATTTTTTTGTTATCAGTGGGGATTTTTTTTCTGGAGGAACACACTGGAATGGTGTTCCAGAACCTCTTCGACAAAATCCTTTAAAAAATGTTTAGAAGTTCATGAGTTTTCGGTATACAGATTGAAAACTTCATTTCCCTTTTGAGAGTTCTGGCACCTCTTTTTCATTAAAATAAAAAGCCCTGGTTATTTGGCACAAAGTTGCCTAAACGTTGTGCACGAAGTGCATTGAAGCTAAAATGGTTTCATTTCTCCTAACTCCCAGCTAGCCAGTATAAGGGAAGAAGCCATGGCTCGGTGGTAGAGCATCTGCTTGGCATGCAGAAGTTGCCAGGTTCAATCCCCAGCACCTCCAGTTAAAAGGATAAGGTGATGTGAAAGACAGTAGGTGATGTGTAGACAACAAGTAGGTGATGTGACAAGTAGGTGATGTGACAGACAACCCTGGAAAGCCACCCCCAGGTAACAATACTGACCTTTCATGGACCAATCATCAGCTTCAGTATAAGGTAGCTTCACCTCCCTATGTGGGTGTCCACAGGTGCTGACCTTGCTCAAATATGTGTAACAAAGTTCAGAAGTCCTTTTCTTAAGGCAAAACCTGCTGTGGTGACCTCATCAAGGTGTAATGACACAGAGCTTACCATTTTCTCCAGGGGAACTGATCTCTGCCATCTGAAGAGCAATTGTAATTCTGAGTGATTTCCAGCCCTCCCTTGAAGATTGGGTAACAACAATGGAAATACAGTGATTTATAAATTGTAGCCAAAAAAACACCCCAGCTCATAGACTGTTACACTGTATATATATATTTTACTCTGGAGTAAAAATTACTCTCCCAATAAAATAGTTTATACAAGGCTTACAAAAATTACTTTGTTTGTGGACAATGATACATCCATATTAAGGCAACACATTAAAGCAACACATACAGTGCCGCAACAATGGGCCCCAGTTGGTGCTCATTTCCCTCAGCTTCATCAGGTCGCACTCTGTCAGGTGTCCAACTATTTATCCCACTGATTCTGGTATATTCCAACTGGCTTCTAGACAGGTTCCCACTGTTATGGACTGTCTCCTCAGGTACAGGAGTTGCCAATTTATTCTACATGTGAGTACACAAGAATGCTCTATTTATCATTCAAAAAGCAGGAGAAAAAAAGAGTTACTCGCCCCAAAAGCTCAACAGTTTTCAAAGCTGACCATAAGGTCTAAGTCTTAATTAAACTTTTGTATAGGCTTCCTGCATTCAATTATGCTAGGCTGAAATGTCTGCAGCCACGTATAATTCAAAAAGCAGGAGAAAAAAAGAGTTACTCGCCCCAAAAGCTCAACAGTTTTCAAAGCTGACCATAAGGTCTAAGTCTTAATTAAACTTTTGTATAGGCTTCCTGCATTTAATTGTGCTTTTTTGAATTATAAATGGAGTATTCTTATGTACTCACACTAAATGGAGCATTCTCCACTGGACTCACCAACTCCACTGGACGGGAGGAGGTGAGCCTGCCTGAGTTTAAACAGAGAGAAGAAACCGTTTTTTTACTGTTGGAGAGGGATTTCATGGCTCTGGAAAGGAGTGCCAGTTTAGCCAGGCTTTTATTTGGCTGGTGTTTGGGGGTCATTTTAGGGAAGAAAGCTTTTGTGTGTGCATCCTGTTAAGGGCCCATCATCCCTACCTGGTGTGTGTAGGTTTGGTGCTAAGTTCGGTGCTAAGGTGCTCCGTGAGAGAAAAGAACAGCCTTGAACCTGCTGAGGTACCCTGCCCAGAGAAAGAGGAATCAAATCTCCCCTCAGGGACTTTAGTTGAAAGCCAGATTTACTTTATATAATCTAAGTTATCCACACATCATATTAAGCTTATTAAATACTTTACTTTCTGTCAATAGCGTACCGGATCCGTGTCAAAGTGCTGGTTCTTACCTATATGGCCAAGGTCCGACCTACCTGAGGGACCGCCTTTCCCCACATATACCCCCAAGAGCACTTCGGTCAGGGTGAGCCGGAGGCTCAAAAACCGTGAGCTAGCTCACATTAACTCAGCTTAGAGGGAACATTGCTCACAGGGTGCCTGTTGTGGGGAAAGGAAGGTGATTGTAAGCCACGTCGAGACTCCTTAGGGGAGAGGAAAGCGGGGTATAAAAACCAGCTCTTCTTCTCTACCAACAACCACGGTCCTTCTCCCCCCGTTGTATTTATTGGAAACATATTGCCTCTTCCCTCATAACACCAAGTGAACCTTCAGGAACGGGGGGAGTAGCATCGTTCCCCCATCCGTTCCCTTCGATGAGGGGATCTGACTGTGGGCTGGGGGCAGTGTTCCCCTGGAAACACTATCCCCCATTGCAAAAAGTCCCCGAAAGGACAGGAGATATTTGCTGGTACAGGAAAATATCCCCCTCTTCCCATCGCTGCCACAGCTTGTACCTGGTAAACTATTGGGGAAATGACAGGGACGCCTTCTGTAAACGTACTGTCGTGTGTCCTCTTATTGCTGTCCAAGTGTATGTGTTGGGAAAAGGTTGTTGCATTATTCATGCCCTGAGACCAGATCTCTTGCCTGCAAAGACCATGGGCTTCCTGTGTGGGTTTCCCCTGCCAAGTAAGCCATGGAAGTGTTTGTGTAATATAATTGGACTGGCCATGCTTCCTTCCCGCTGCATCTGCAGATCAAAAAGGAGGGTGTTTGTACTGGGTATATGTAATTAGTTAATATAGCAAAGTTGCACAGTCAGGAAAGCATCGAACTGTCTTCAAGTTAGTACATTGCAACTGGAAAAAAACTTATGGATGCTTATCCACATGGATTTTGTAGCAGCAGAAGAAACAGAAGCCTGATCTAAAGAATACTATTCCCTGTTCTGGCTGCACATGTGTGGAAGAATGAGATCATGGGTGTGATGTGATCCTGGCTTCTGTGCAAAGGATAGATCTACGTGTGGAAGAATGAGATCATGGGTGTGATCCTGGCTTCTGTGCAAAGGAGAGATCTGCAGAAGTGAGGAGAGAAAACAAAGGCACAGAAAGAGGAGGAGGAGAAGTCCAAGCGCAGCTTCCAGCATAGACAAAGAGAGACATCACATATATACACAGTCTGGTTCTAGAGAAAAAGAAAATGTAGCGCCCTCCAGTGTACAGGCATGCTGAGTCACCTTTACGCCAACAATTTGCAGGATGGCATTAGAAGGGGGCGGCAAAGGATGAGATGGTTAGACGGTGTTACCGATGCAACGAACATGAAATTGAGCAAACTCCGGAGGCCACCGGAGACCAGGAGGACCTTGCATGATGTGGTCCATGGGGTCGCGAAGAGTCGGACTCGACTGTGTGACTGAACAGCAACAACAACTATGGATATCATAGGACTGGGGCAAATGTAGAGCTCCTAAGCTTCTGTCCAGTAGAGGGAGCTGTGTTGCCTTTGTTCCTTCCCTTGTTTTGTGCTGTGGTGGGTGGGGACAGAGGGATGTCAAGAGGTGGGCCAGCTCGGCAGTTTGTTGGTTGGCTGCTTCCCAGTATGGTTGACGCAGGGTCATGTCAACATGCAGAACTATGATTGGTGGGTGTCAGCGGCTATGCACAGTGCAGCTGCCATGTTTTCAGTTTATTGGGATTAGGACTTCGGGGTATTCCTTTTGTGTCCTGAGAGAATATAGGGAGGAGTGGCTATGTTGACAATGGCTATGTCACTATTAGGAGGCTTAAGATTGGTCTGCAAAAATTCCTAAAAGTGGGAGAAAAAGAAATTGGGTCAAGAAAGTCAGAGAAAGAAACGAAATGGTGATAAGAAAGGGGACTGAGAGCCTTGGAAAGACCAAAAAGAGAGCACCAGGAAGTAGTAATTAAGTCAAGGGTAAAACTGGCTGAATGAGTAGAAGTTAAAAGAGGGGGTGGAGAGAACCAAGGAATCAAGAAACTGTAAACCAGAGGACCGGGCCATTTAGAAAGTACAATCCAGGAAAACAGGAGAAGGAAAAGCCAAAAAAGATGAGAACTAGACTTCAGAATCAAACAGAAAAGTAAACACAGAGCCAAGGGAGAATAAATAACATCCAGAGAAAATATTTGCTGTGGGAGAAAAAGTAATCCTACAGCATGAAATCCAAAAGTACAGAAAACACACGGAGGAGGAATTATGCAACCGGCATACAACAGGATTGTCATTTAGATGAGGTGAGTGTGAGAAAAAAGAAGGAACCCAAAGATAACACGACAGATGTAACTGTGCCAGTGGCAGTAATCCAGATCTATGTCAATGCTGAACAAGTTTTTAAAAGGGAGAAATGAATAAATCATGAATGACAAACCCTTTATTCACGCAAACAACTATTCAATAAAGAACATGAAAGCATACAGACAGGCCAGGAATAGAAATCTAATTGGATAGACAAGGAAAACTGGAGAAAATAAGTGAAGAGCTGCAAGCTATATAACCCACTGGAGATGAAAGATAAGGTGAATCTACAGTGTGAAACAAATGGTGAACAACTGAATGATGGACATGAGAGGGGCGAAAGGCAGACAACAAACTAGCAAGACAACCAGGTGGGCAACATGTCAAAGTGGTGTGCCAATTGACTCGCAGCCCTTTGGGTCCTGCCCTTCAGCAACAGTTACCAGCATGGCAGTCCATAGCCATAAAGATGGACCCTCTCTCTTGATATGAACCTATGTGGCGACTGCATTCTGCAAACCAGTGTTTATTGGTTGCTTCACCCCCTTGTGCAGGTTTGTTTCTCTTCTGCCTGCTGGGGATGCCAGCCTCCCAGGTGGGATCTGGAGATCCCCTGGAATTGCGTCTCATTTCCAGACTACAGGGATCCATTCCCCTGGAGAAAATGGATACTTTGGAGGGTGAACTCTATGATATCGTACCCCACTGAGGTCCCTGACTTCTCTAGGCTCGATTGCCAAATCTCTAGGAGTTTCCCAACCTGGATTTGGCAACCCTACCTGCCCATCCCCCTCTGTTGGCCAGGGGGAACCTGGGAACCCTAGATGATAGCAGGTTTTTCCAGTGGCCACTTTGACTATTCCAACTCCATGGTTTGCCTCCCTGTTGCATTACGGCAGACTTCATCTTTGTTACACTTTATACACTCTAAGAGTTATATTCCCCATCTTGGGTCCCATATAGTTTGGAAGAAAGGCAGGCTTATAAAAAAAATTAAAAATAAATTGAATAAGGGTTGCCTCTGGAAACAAATGTGGCACCGACAGCAAACAGAATGGGTCATAACATGAATACTGTTTTTTTGTTCAGCCTGAGTAAATGTTCTCAAGGTTTTTAATGTTCTGGTCTGTTTTTAAGGTTTTAATATGTGGTTTTCAGTGTAGTCCTGAGCAAAGCCATTAGACTAAGGAGGCTGTAACACTGTTAATGATTGTACTGTTTATTATTCCCCATCTTGGGTCCCATATAGTTTGGGAGAAAGGCAGGCTTATAAAAAAATTTAAAAATAAATTGAATAAGGGTTGCCTTTGGAAACAAATGTGGCACCAACAGCAAACAGAATGGGTCATAAAGTCATTGGATGAGAGAAAAAGTCCTATGGAGGGAAAGAAATGGTGGACAGATTTCCACCCCACCCCCACACTTTCTCGCAGACAAAAAAATTCCCCTCCCGTGGGCTGCCTCAACAAACAGAAACAATGGCTGGCAAAGACAGCATGAGACTTTCTCTGCTGAGGTAGGGAATCCAATAAGTGTATCCTCCTTATTGTAAAAATAGGGTATACTAAATAGCTGTCAATTATCTGGATTTTTTTATGGTTCCTCAAAATCTGATGTCTCAAGCAGGTGACCGGTGAATCCTGCCCATTAACAGGAGTGACCTTCTCCTCAATGCTGTCTGTTACCAAGATGTGAGATGGTGTTTGAAGGGATGTTAGGTGGAGGAGGAGGAGATTGGATTTATACCCCGCCCTTCACTACCCAAGGGAGTCTCAGAGCGGCTTACAAACTCCTTTCCCTTCCCCTCCCCACAACAGACACCCTGTGAGGTAGGTGGGGCTGAGAGAACTCTTGACAGAAACTGCTCTTTTTCAAGAACAGCTGTGCCAGAACTGTGGCTTTCCCAAGGTCATCCAGCAGGTGCAAGTGGAGGAGTGGGGAATCAAACCCGGTTCTCCCAGATTAGAGTCCGCGCACTTAACCACCACACCAAACTGGCTCTAAAAGCTCCATGTTGTTTGATCTGTGATGGCTCATTCACATCTGCAAGTCATCACTTCATATTTCAGTTTCCCCACTCTAAAGCCAGATTCATATATGCCGTCTGTAGCTGCTATAGCTGTGATCAGTAACATGGAAATCATGGCACCCAGTAAAGTGCTTCTTGGCACTGTCTTGCTTCTTCCTCAAAGCATCTCTTCCACAAAGGAAAGAGCCAAGTTTGGCTTTGCTTCGTTTCACTGGAACTTCACTGGAGCTTCCAAAGGGTCCGGCAGGCATCCTCTTTTTCTCTGAGGGGGGTGCGTATTTGGGGACAGACACTTCCTTCCTGGAACCTGCCGCCATTTTGGGCTTGGACCCAGCTCCCATGGCATCCACTTTGTTCTGACACCTGGTACCTGTTCTCAAAAATTTGGAAAGTCCCCACAGGTTCAAAAGGATTGGGGGGCCCCACTATAACACAACATCTGCTTGAACATGAAATCGTATCTGAGGTAGGATTGCCAACTCTGAGCTGGGAAATTCCTGGATATTTGGGGACGGTGCCTGTGGAGGTGTGAGTCTGGGGATAGATTTCACCTCAAATCTATGCTGTACCATAGAGTTTGCCCTCTGAAGTTGCCTTTTTCTCCAGTGGAACTGATCTCCGTAATCTGGAGAGCAGTTATAATTCCAAGAGAACTCCTGGCCACACTTGGAGGTTGCTAACCATAATCAAAGGTGCGTTAACTCGGCAAGCAGCAACAAACCGCAATCTGTGTAATACTTTTTATTAGGACCAGCTACAATGACACAACACTATGTGCAAGCTTTCGAGTTCTCCAGAACTCTTCCTTGCACTGCTGAATGTAACAAAATAAAAGGAAGGGATCCCCCCAATTGTAAACACACACCATTTGCAAGCACAAATATGCAAAAAAGAAGAGGTGCAATAGCCATGGTCAATATTTCCCGACTTCATAAGCAGCCACTTCAGGAAAACACCTTGCCACATGGAGCTACCTCCATTCAGTTGAGAACTTTGCAAAACTGAAATTTCCCTCTGTGAATGTTCTTATTTATTTACACTATTTATAGTCCTCCTTTCTCAGAGGGACTCGAGGGGGGTTACACATAATGAGTCAGTATAATCAATAAAATGGGATGCTCAAAAACCTGTGCCTTAGAATTCTAGAAGTCTGGAACCAACTAGAAAGAACTGAAGCCTAGCAGAAGTATCCACATGACAGATTAAGCAGTACAGAAATTATATTAGGGTCCCACTTACAATAAGCTACACCCCGCAGTATAGACCACAAGTCCCAATCATTTATCCATGTGAGTTGACCATTTTGTATGGCGCAACCATATTACCTGTGCGGAAACACCCTCTATAGTTCCGTTTTGCATAGTTTGCAGAAGGCCAGGAGAGTTGGGAGCTTTGCTGACCTCCTTGGAGAGGCCATTCCACAAGGGGGGTGACCACAGATGTGACACAGGCACCTACCCTTCCGACTTCGAGAAAATAGTTTGGTTTGACTCTTCAGCTGTTTTACTAAAAAATAAGAAAACAAGATTCATTTGAAGTCTGAGCATCTGACTCCTTTCACTTGCTGAGTTCATGAGTGCCAAGGAAAACAAGAGGATTGCCAGAGTATAAAGCCTTGGAGGGAGTCCCTGAAACAGAGGGGCCCCTACATAGACAGGAGGGCTGGCAAGTGTGGGTTGCTAATCCTGAGAAATAAAGCCCTTTGTTTACCTACAGAACAGGGAGAGGAGAAGTCAACAAAAGCCAGAACTTCTCCCACAGTGAGATTTCATTTCAATGGTGTTTTAAGCTTTAAGTAAATCATTGTGTTTGCCTTTCTTAAGAGGCAGCAAAGTGTCATATAAAAAGGGGGCTGGTTCAGGATATCAAGATCTTAGGCTAGAGGGAGCCCTTAAAAGTACACAAGCAACCCGGGTGTGTTGTAATCCCAGCTTCACAATTTGCTTAAAACACATACTTGTGTATGACGTCCTCTGGATCCTATGAAAGTATAACAGTGACTATTTAAGTGTTGGGAGTGTATGGGAGGAGGGATGGCTTGAGTGACAGAGGGTGTGAGCCAATGACCCTGAGGGATGAATGGTGTTTTGCATACAGGGTATGATTGGTTGAGAGTTGGACGAGGTAAGCTGTTCCTTTCCACTTGTCTGATCCCTAGTCTATCCAAGTTCCCAGGTACATCTGAAAAATTCTATACATATCTCCTCCTTGCAGACAACTCCAATAAGACCTCCTCTAATCATGACGCCTTTTCTTAATTTTCTAGAAAACCCCCATCATTATGTTGGGCAAGTTGGAAAAGGAATGAAGCTGCCTTATACCGAATCAGACTACTGGACTATGGAGATCAGTGTTGCCTAATTGATCTTCAGGGTTTCAGTTTGAGGTCTTTCTCATCACCAACTACCTGATCTTTTTAAACTGTCAATTCCGGGGACTGAATCTGGGACCTTCTGCATGACAAGCAGGTGCTCTACCACTCTACGACTGTGACCACTATATGTGTGTGTGTATGTTTATAGCATCCTCAAAATCTGTCCAAAAGATTAAAAAATAGATTGATTTAGCTGGGACAGGTACCAGAAAATATGTACTGACCTGGGAACAAAGATTAAGGCATGGACTGGCATGAAACCTGGGATGTGAAAGAAGCCCTTTGGAGCTAGACACCAGCAGATTTGATCAAAAGGGGTGGGGTCTGCCATGTTGTGAGTGTAATTGCACAAGTGTTTACATCACTCAGAATCGGTTCTGACAATCACAAAGTGCAAAAACCCCAACAACATACCTTTCTCTGCACATTAGTCATAAAGTCCTTGTGCAATTGTAGAGGACTCTGGAGCACATTTGAGGGTACACTCGAAGGCTTAATAAGATGCCATGTTGATCTGTTGGACACTGCCACCTCATGCACCCAGACAGTGTGCCTTAGAACAAGAGTGAGTTGATTTCAGTCTGAGATGGTGTCTCTCCGCTAAGAATTTCCATGGTGCACTGATGTATTCTAAATTAAAGAATAAAACAAGAGTGCATACTCCAAATTTCTTAATGGTTAAGGCATAATTAACCTACATCATGTGTTCATGGGTAAGTATCCTTGCTGAAGAAGTACCTTGCAGGTACACCTACCGCAGCATCCTTTGCAAAAATCCCAACAAATAACAAGTGCTTCAGTTCATCTGGATAGCCTGAGCTAGTCCTATCTCATCAGATCTAAGAAGCTAAGGAGGGTCAGCCCTGCTTACTACTTGGATGGGAGACCACCCAGGAAGTAGAGGGTTGTTATGCAAAGGTGAAGGTTTCCCTCGCTCGAAAGCCAGTCGAGTCCGACTCTAGGGATGCAGTGCTCATCTCTGTTTCCAAGCTGAAGAGCCAGCGCTGTCCAAAGACTTCTCCGTGGTCATGTGGCCAACATGACTAAACACCGAGGTGCACGGAATGCCTTTACCTTCCCAACAAAGTGGTACCTATTTATCTACTTGCAATTTCTTGCTTTCAAACTACTAGGTTGGCAGGAGCTGGGGCCGGAAACGGGAGCTCACTCTGTCACGCAGCACTAGGGTCAACCCCTGAGCCACCATGGCCCCATGATGCAGAGTTAGGCAATGCATGGCCCCATGATGCAGAGTTAGGCAATGGCACACCACCTCTGTCTCTTGCCGTCAAAACCCTACAGGGTCACCCTAAACGGGTTGAAACTTGACAGCACTTTCCACCACAAAAATCAGCCAGTGGTTCACCAGTGGACTGCCCTCCAGGTTTACCCCCCAAAGATTCTAATACAGCTCCACATTGCAAGAAAAAGCTTGTCGGAGAGGATAAGCTGTCTTTTCGTGGAAGTTTCGCTACCGTACGTGATCTTCCAAGAAATCTCAGAGTTTCTAGGAAGTTCATGCAGTTTGAAAATCACTGGGATTGAACTTACTTTCAGCTGTATGGCCACTGCTGTCTATGCTAATTAATGATCTGGTAACAAATAATCTTACCTAGCAATGGTAAGCATAGGACAGCTGTTCATATAGCAATCACACTCCCTTTTTTTTTTGCCATCAAGTTACAATCCCATAAGGTTTCCAAGGCAAGAGACATTCAGAGGTGGTTTTCAATTGCCGACCTCTGCGTAGCAACCCTGGACTTCTTTGGTGTCTCCCATCCAAATACTGACCAGGACTGACCCTGCTTAGCTTCCGAGATCTGACGAGATCGGGCTAGCCTGGGCTATCCAGGTCAGGGCATTATGACATTATTTCATCACAGGGTTATATTTGCAGTGCTGACGGGTGACCCAGGTCAGCCTGTATGTCACACTCTGCAGCTGTACAAAACTACCTTGGGGTGACTTTCAAGTGCAGACGTGCCAGTTAAATAGTCTGCAGATTGCAGGCTTAGCTGTTGTCTACCAGTGCATCTAATCCATCTTGTTTACATCCCTGTCAATGCCTCTGTGCCCGGAAAATTCCATGCAATCCATGAAACTTTCTTTTTTCCTCTATGATGAAGGACTTTCTCATCAGGAAGTCGGTATTTGCTGATGGCTCCTGGGAGACTGTGCTCTGGAAAAAAATGGCTCATCCCTTGGCAAATCGAATGAAAAGTAATTGAAATAAGATGTCTGGGTTATCTATTGCTTGGGATCCCCTGTTAGGGACTCATGCAATATTGTTGACTACACGTTTCTTTTATGATGACAATTTATGTATGGTGAACGGTTTGATGCAAAAAAAAATGGAACACTGCAATATATGTTAGACTATACAATGTTCTGTTATGTTCAGGAAAATTGCAAGAATCCCAGTGAGCAAGGGAATGGTATGATTATGTCCATTAAGGTTGAGGTGGATAACAACAGATGATTTAGACAACATTCAAAAATAGTTTTTTACATGCTAGTTATAGTAAGTGTCTTTTTTTCCACATAAATCCTGGTCTACAATAAAAGGTCTGCATTTAATACAACTGCACTTGGAAGTCTCTGCTTACGATTTAAGAATCGTGGCCATCTGTCAAACAGATTGAAATAAAGGCTGCTGCTTTTTGGTATTAAATGATGGCAGAAATACTGGACTTCTGAGATTAAAGTCTTATAGATAATACAATAAGCCATGTGTTGTATTTGTTACTGCAGGTTTTCTACTGTGAAATAGTCTAGCAATTTAGTGTGTTTAAGATGACCCTGAATGTAAGATGATTCCCTCCCCTAAAAAAATGATATACATAAAAATTATAATTGTAAGTGAATTTAAGATGAGCCCTTCTTTTTTTGATGGCATACCTGATGGCATACTGACATACACAATAGCATGGTCTGGATTTTTGCAGGTGTGAACATCCAAGACATTGTGCATATAACCCACAACCCACAGAGCCCAAAGCTCATTTTAATAACCTCTCATTTTACCGCTCATTTTAATAACCTCTGTTTGGATTCAGTTATAAAATTATGAATACTTATGCCTCTGCTGGCCAGACAGCATGGATATTTATTTTGCATCTGATCAAGAAACACTGTTTTACCCAGTAACTACCAGTTCTTGTTTATGGAGCAAGGACTTTGGGAATCCCCCTTGACAATGTTGAGAATGGCTGCTTCCCTAAAGGTTGCATGGATGGGTTAGAGCAGTGTTCCTCAAACTTTTTCCGACCGTGGCCCCCTTCCGACCTTGTTTCCTTCCTGTGGCCCCCCTGTCTTACCGCTATACAGGTAGCTATTTTATATGCCAATAAAGGTGTTATACTTGAAGGCAGCTATTTCAATGTTTTGTTTGTAAGGAACAAATAAGCATAAACAGCCACTCAAAATGCACACATGCAGTTCTTACTGGGAAACTGACATTTACAAATTTACCCAAAAATACCCCACAAAAAAGGAATACAACACGGCTAATAAACAACAATGTTCACACACAAGGGAGAACAAAGCCTCTACCACCGTTGCACAAGATTACAGCGATGCAAAAATCCACAGTTGCAAAAGATGCATAGAAGTGCAATGAGGAAAGTCATGTGTTAGGTTTTCAGTCCTCTGAAGGTACAAATTGCAGGGCTATTTTTGGGCAGGAACGCACAGGAACGGAGTTCCGGCTGGCTCCCAAGTTGGCCACACCTAGCAGGAGCTCATTAGCATAATAGGCCACACTCAACAGCAGAAACTCATTAGGATTGGCTACATTAGGGGTGTGTGGCCTAACATGCAAAGGAGTTCCTGCTACAAAAAAGCCCTGGGTTTTGACAACAAACAAGGTAAACAGAAGCAAAAGGTGGGTGTGGCTGGATGACCACACTTCTGGTAACATGGGGGTGTGGCCTAATATGCCAATGAGTTGTGCTGTCAGGGGTGTGGCCTGATATGCTAATGAGTTTCTGCTGTTGGGTGTGGCCTATTATGCTAATGAGTTCCTGCTGTGCTTTTTCTACAAAAAAAGCCCTGACAAATTGTATTCCAAAACGAAACCTGTGTTTACATGCAGAGTCAGCACACGGTCACAGCTTCAATAAAACTTTTGCTTGTCACTCCTTTCCAAGGTATCAGCCCAAGACCCATGTTATCCCATCACGGGGCAATAAACCAGACCACGAGAAAACTGCAGCACTACAAGGAGTTTAGGGCTCTCAGTCATAATCTGCCATTTCAAAAAATCTTTGTCAAAACTCCAGTATTACATTCAAGAAAAAAGTTTACATGTAAAGCAGTACCGATCTTTGTTCTGGTCTCTTGCTCGCAGTCTAACATTTGTTTGTAAATAGAACATGTTTTATTTATAATTTTTATAATTTTACAAAATACAATTACATATTTCTCGATCAATGTGACCCTTGTGCTTGATGAGCAGAAGCAAGCTTTTTTATATTCGGTTCTATTGCTGTGAGGGATAACCAAAGATCACCTCTGTCCATTATGTTAAGGCGATTCCGCGCTAGGCTGAGTAAATAATTCACGCGACTGAAACCTGATTCTACCAAGTACGATGTTGGAAATGCCGTGAAAAACAATTTTGCTTTATCCCAAAGCTGTGGAAACTTTTAAGATATTGTACTCTTTATCCAAAAATTGTTTGTTTTTCTTGAAAGTTAATTTGGCTGCCATGTCACTCTGTAGTTCTATGAGCGCTTCTTGCAAAGAAACATCAATGTCAGCAACATTCACTGCAAATTGATCAACTACCCAGGCCGGAATATCCATGTCCAGAGGATTACGGAAACCAACTTCCATATCATTATAAAGACGCTTCAAATGATTTACATACACAATTATTTCATAATTTTTCAATTCATCACTAACTGCTGCCAAAAAGGAAAACTGTGCAAATTCTTGACGTCCAACATTGGTGACATACAGCTTGAGTTTTCCGAGAAACCCTGTAACAATCTCCTTGCTTGAAAAAAGGTCACAATTTCTGCCCTGTAGTTGTTTGTTTAACAAATTGAGCTTTTCGAAGACATTACTCAGGTAAAATATATTACGTTTAGCAGAGGTCATCATTTCTTCCATTTGCTAGCCTCTGAAAAATGTCACAACTGAGTCCCACAAAGCAACAAAACGACAAAGGCAGTTACCTTTGGACAGCCAACGGACTTCTGTATGCAATAATAAGTGTGTGAAGTCTTCGTTATTGTCCCCCCAAAGCTGTCGAAACAAGCAGTCTTGAAGTGCATTTGATTTAATGTAATTTACTGCTTTTATTACAATCTGTAGAGACTTATGCAAGCATCCTGCTAGTCTTTTTGAAACCAAGTGTTGTTGGTGAACAACACAGTGAATACAGAGTACTTCTGGCACAACACCTTTCAAATATGCATTAAATCCTCTGTATCTACCTGTCATAGAAGCAGCACCATCGGTAGCACAGGCCAGAATGCTCTCGAGAGGGATATCTTTCTCATTGAAGTACCTTTTGACTTCTTCAAAAATTGTTTCACCTTTGGTATCCGTTTAAAGTTTTCAAGCAAATAGCATTTCTTCTTTCAATTTGTCGTCATGCAAATATCTAACATAAACCATCAGTATTGCTGTGTGATCTGGTAAACATGATTAATCAATTTTCAAAGCAAACTTCTGAACTTTTAACTGCAGAACTAGTTGGTTTTCAACATCTTCTGCCATTTCATTAAATCATTTGAAGCGTCTTTATAATGATATGGAAGTTGGTTTCCGTAATCCTCTGGACATGGATATTCCGGCCTGGGTAGTTGATCAATTTGCAGTGAATGTTGCTGACGTTGATGTTTCTTTGCAAGAAGCGCTCATAGAACTACAGAGTGACATGGCAGCCAAATTAACTTTCAAGAAAAACAACCCTTTGTCTTTTAAAACCAATTTCTGAGCAAACATTTTCTTCAATGTAGGTCTAGTTTCAAATTTATCTCGCAACACTTGAAAATATTCCAGTGGTTTATCCTTCTTTATGAGATGTTTGCAGAGGCTTCTGCAACTTACATGGATGCATACTCTCATTGGAAAGTGCAGTCATACTGTAAGAGCTTACTGCGTTATAAAAGAACTTCCAGAGACTTTGACAAACTTTTGATAAAAGTAAACAATTCTCAAACATGGCGCCGCTGATGGTGAAGGACTCTAGAGATAAACAAGTGAAAGCAAAGCTTCTTCCCGGAAGTTCCAGACCTGCGAGTTCTACTCCTAGACAGGACTCAATAGCAGAACTTCAAAGGCTCTTGTTGGAAGCACTTCACTGCTGCTGGAGAAAGTCACGGCAATTGACAACAAGCTGGATACACAACAAGTGCAAATGTCTGCAAACACGCAGAAAATTGAAAAAAAGGAGCAGGAGGTTAAAGTGATTGATACAAACTCAAAGAAGATGGACACAAAACTGCAGGCACTGGAAAAAAAGTGTCAAATTGAAGAGTCTCGAGTATTACAGCTTCAAATGGAAAGAGCAAGCTATGTCTTGAGACTTCAAGGTATCCAGGAAGAGAAAGGAGAGAATCTGAGACAGATTGTCGGCAACGCTCTTGCGCCCATGGCAGAGATGACATCGGATCAACTTCAAAGTGAAATAGATACGGTCAACAGATCGTATTCAGAATTTATTAGAAAGAATAATCTGCCAGGGGAAGTTGCAATAAGATTATCTCAAAGAAAAGTGAGATACCAACTACTGAAAGCATCTAATGGAGCTACCGTGAAGATAAAAGACAAAGATATAAGAATACTGAAAGCTGTTCCATTTGAGATAAGAAGGAAAAGAAGGAAATATAGAGACTTGACTCTATTTCTACAAAAGCATGATGTTGCCTACAGATGGTTAACACCCGAGGGACTAATCTTTAGATATGCAAATGGTAAAGAAAGGATTGACTTATACTGAAAGATGTTCCATTTGAGATAAGAAGGAAAAGAAGGAAATATAGAGACTTGACTCTATTTCTACAAAAGCATGATGTTGCCTACAGATGGTTAACACCCGAGGGACTAATCTTTAGATATGCAAATGGTAAAGAAAGGATTGACTCTGTTGAAAAGGCTTGTGAATTTTTGTGTCAACATAGCAGTCAACAGGAGAA
>NW_015176540.1:150224-150461 GCF_001447785.1 Gekko japonicus | reverse complement strand
CCTTCGGGGTCAGGGCGGTATATAAGCCGAATGTATAAATAAATATATATAAATAAATAAACAAACATGATTCAACTTATGTATGTGCGCTATGATTTACAAATGTACTGTTTGATCTTCAATAAAGTTTATAAAATCTTTTTAAAAAAGAAATGTTGATGAAGCACTTATGTTTAATTAGATAGATGATCATTTTCAATGAAAGTTAACTTGTGTTTAAGTTTAAAGGTAAATTTG
>NW_015176540.1:141056-149877 GCF_001447785.1 Gekko japonicus | reverse complement strand
TTTGCAACTACAAACTAATAAGCAAGATCACTTCGCAGAAATAAAACAGTGTCAGAACATCTGAACAAACACAAATGAAAAATTATGTCTGATCTCACTAGATCTTTACAATGAGAAGCAACTGAACATGGCAACCACAAAAGGAATGGCAAACACAATGGCTAAAAATACCTGAAGATTACATGCAGAACTCTTGCATGCAGCAACATACTGCTTTTCACAGTAATACTTGTGTAACTCTAATTTAATTAAATTACCAAAGAAAACTTTTCTTTTCAGATAAGAAATAAGGGAGTTCAAGTCTTTGACAATGTGATCCCACCTTGATTAACATGTAACAGTTCAGGCCTGCTGTGTTCAACCAGACCAGGGGCTCAGTCCTTTCTGACTTCTATAGTCCCTTGAAGGTGAGCACACAGCTCTGCGTTGTCTTGGTCTGTCTGTTCCTCCTTTCAAGAGTTCCATGCAGCCCTGGCCTATAAATACATGCTTTTATAATAAAGCTGGAGGGCAGTTCAGGCCCTCCAATAACTCTCAGAACATTCATATAACATCCTTTACAAACATTCACAACAACAATCAAAATGCAAACTGATAGCCAATTAACATAAGTATAAGGAATTCTCATACCTAGAATATCAAATATGTAGGTTTATAACAAAATCTGGAGTCCTTCAGGCCTCCCAATAACTCTGGGGAAATTGTGCTTTTTCTTCCTTATATGGAATACCCCTGCTCTGTAGCACCCCTAGTGGACTCAGGGTTACACTTGCATGAAGAAACAGCACCCCACACACCGTCTCTTCTGTTTTCTTTTCTCGGTCACTGCTCTCTTTTCTTCACTTCTCACTTTCCTCTGTGGCCCCCTAGTCTCATGCTGTGGTCCCCCATTTATGCAATTTTTACCTGTGGCCCCCTTGGAAAATCCTGGGGGGTCATATAGCCCCAGGTTGAGAACCACTGGGTTAGAGGACCTGCCTTTCGAGGAGGGCTTTGAGTTAGAGCAATTAGGGATTGTGTGGCACCAGCAGAATACCGTACTTGATTGATTGTATAGTACTTTGTTGAGTTCCACTGTGTTTAATTGATTTTACTGTTTTACTGTACTGTTATTGAATACGCCCAGCAGAAAATTCAACATTCAATAAAATGAGCTTGTTTTCAGAACACTATTTTAGCTCACAGTTTTGTGAGACGAGCAGAAGGTAAATAGTTAACTTAATCACGGCCTTTGAGCATTTTGTGTAAACCAAAATTAGTTGTCCATCTGATTGACCATGTAGAATGTATCGTTTCTGTAGCCACACTTTTTCAGTTGGATGAGAATTTTTCTTCCAGTGTCTGGCATAGACCATACAAGCAGTTGTTATTGCATATAGAACCAATTTTTGAAGAGAAGTTGGGATGCAAACAACAAAGTTTAACAATAACAGTTCTTCTGTGCAAGCAATCATATAGCCTCAACCAGCTGAAATACTTGGTACTGTTACTGTCCAATATTTTACAGCTTGTGAACACTCCCACCACATATGAAAAACATAGCATTATCTTTGCCACAAAACCAATAATTCTTTGTGGTGTTATACATTTTGGAGAATCTATTTTGTGACAGGTACCATTGGTTTGCCATTTTAGTTACATTCTCCCGTTTCTAAGCCCGTTGACATGTGTGGTCTTAGAAGGATGTAACTATGCCGAAGACTGCACTGTAACCAATTAATTGAGATTTCTAGACATTTATTTTAAGCAAAATTTTTCAGTATCCTCGATTGTGTATGCAGATAGCCAAATGGAAACCCATTTCTTGTGGAGTGATAGTTCTGCAGTGGGGGCTGCATGACCTAAGGTTTTAGACTATGCTCCTGAATTGTATACAGGTACTGTCATTTTGGAGCTGCGGTGGCTCAAGTGGTTAAGACGCTGAACTGCAGGCTGTGGAAGGTCGGTAGTTCAGCAGTTCGAGACCCGAGTGTGCCGCATGACAGAGTGAGCTCCCGTCTCTAGTTCCAGCTCCTGCCAACCTAGCTGTTCGAAAGCAAGAAATTGCAAGTAGATAAATAGGTACCACTTCAGTGGGAAGGTAACAGCGTTCCGTGTGCCTTGGTGTTTAGTCATGCCAACCACATGACCATGGAAATGTCTTCGGACAGCGCTGGCTCTTCAACTTTGAAACGGAGATGAGCACCGCAACCCTAGAGTCGGATTCAACTGGCTTTCGAGCAAGGGAACCTTTACCTTTTACTGTCACTTTGCTCTGTGATAGTTTGGATCCAGTGACTCCTTCTCCACTAAATGAAGAGTCTTCTGCCAATGGAAGGAGTCTTCCTCCATCAGAGGAAATATTTCTCCAACGAGGAAGTCTGTTTTCATCTCAAGGAGACTAATTAGCACCATAGAGTCACTGGATCCAACCCAATTTGTTTGAATTGTCATAGCAACCGGGGTGTATGCATGGTTGTTTAGGAAAAACATGAATTGTAAAATCCTTTCAGTTGCCTTGATTTTAATCAATCTATCTTGAGGCATGCTTAAATGATGTTTATGATGAGAGAAGTACAGTCTGTGGAGAGATATGCAGTTGGATGCTCTTCAAAACTCTGGTGAGTGAGAGAAGTACTTTCATACGGCAACAATAAACAATACAACATGGAAACCTAAATTGCTTTAAAAATTGCATATTACTAAACCATCTTTATGCCTTTGTGTATTTTGTGGGAAGAAGATCAGACATGATTGGTTTCCTTTCCTGGACCCAGAGGATCTGCCCATGCAGATCCATGCTACAGTAACCTCAAGACTAGACTACTATAATGCACTTTATGTGAGGCTACCCTTGAAGACAATACGGTAGCTTCAATTGGTTCAGAAATTGAAGGCCCAATTGCTGACATGGATGAGTTTTTAATGTACATTATTCCTGTTCTTTAATCTTTGTACTGGATGCATATTTGCTTCCACATTCACTTCAAGGTGTTGACCTTGAGCCTTGAAAGCCATTCATGATCTAGGGCCTTTGTATTTGAAGTATTATCTCTCCCCCATATGAACCCACATAGTTGTTCCATTTATTGATATGGGTGGGAATCTGCCACAACCAGGGTACAGAGATTCTCTCTGGCTGCACCTGTGCTATGGAACTGCTTTCTAGAGGCAGTTAGGAGGGCACCTCCAGGTTTTCAGAGAGTACTGTCAGGCTGATTTCTACAGGAGGGCACTCAAGGGCATGCAAACTGAACCCTGTGGTTTGGATCCTGAGGACCCCTTCTACTAGCAAAGGTGCTTTCCTTCTGTTGCAAGATGCAGCATCTTCTGACCTGAGAAGGCTGCTTCCGCTAGAGAGAGCCAGTTTGGCATAGTGGTTAAGAGCACGGACTCTAATCTGGGAGAATGAGGCTTGATTCCCCACTCCTCCACATGCAGCTACTGGTGTGACCTTGGGTCAGTCACAAGTTCTCTCGAAGCTGTTCTCTCAAGGGCAGTCCTCAAAAGAGCTCTGTCAGCCCCACTGACCTCACAGGGTGTCTGTTGTGGGGAGGAGAAGGGAAAGGAGATTGTAAACTTCTCTGAGACTCTGAGTGAAGGGTCTTTTAAAAGCCGCACTTCGACCGTACTTTTCCCCCCCGTGTGGCAGGGGCCTAAAACTATTTTCAATAAATAAATATTCAAAGCTGGGGTTAAAGGAGACCTTTCTTTGAAAGGACAAAGTTGTGGTGCCAGACTTAAGGCTGCCACCCTCCAGGTGGGGCCTGGGGATTCCCTGGGATTATAACTGATCTCCAGGCAACAGAGTTCAGTTCCCCTGGGGGGAAAAAGCTGCTTTGAAGGGTGGCAACATACCCCACTGAGCCCCCTCACCTCCCCAAATTCCATCCTGTCCAGGCTGCACCCCAGATCTCCAGAAATTCCTCAAGCCAGAGTTGGCAGCCCTAGTCCAACGAGATATTCAGGGAAATGGCCGTTGTGTCTCTAGTTCACCTCTTCTTTCTCTCTGATCAGTCAATGGAATTTGCCTCATTTGTTCTTTCTCAATCCCGTGATGCAGTTCCAAGATATGATGCAAACTGACCTCCATCCCAGAGGAGCCATTGTGAAATAGAACATTAGACATCCCAGTGTGGAGGGAAGGTGTGCAAGGAGACTGTGGTCCTTTCCTCACTTGGATCTCATCCCTGGTTTTATCAGAGGTCAAATCAGGATGCAATACCTTGCATTTATCCCTGGTTACAACAGCATCTGTTTATCCCGGGACAAGTGTGGGGCAAAACCGGGGTGACCTCAATGTAATGTGGAAACAAAAAATACCCTGAGATAATTACAGGGGTGATCTCAAGTGTAGTGTGGAATGTAAGTAGAACCAGGGTTGAATCAGGATTTAAGGTCTAGTGCGGAATCACCCTGTGAGTGGGAAGTGACTGCAATGTAAGTGTGAAAATCAGAGCAGATAGGTTTCTGTTACAAGGGAAATTCCCCTTGCAAATCCTGCTCCCACGCCTTTCTTTTAGCTGTGGTGCTCATGTGTAATACATTCTATTTTTATTCTCTCCCTTAACTGTAAGTCTTAAAGTGTAGGTGTGCACTTGTATGGGGCTGTTCTTTATATAAGCACAGTGGGTCACAGTGTAGACCTGGCAAGCAAGAGAAAGAACCTCCAAGCTTGAAATTGTCTTAGGGCTGGCTGTACGACTAGTCCTAGCATGTCTGCATTGGGAAACAAGGGTGACGAGGCCTCCTTCCCAGCCGTGCATAGACAAACAGCTCCGTGGTAGAACATCACCAGAACATTGCCAGGCAAACACTGCCAAAGTAGGCCACTGGTTTTTGCTGGTCTGCTGTAAGGCTGCTATCCGGGTGGAGCCTAGCTGGAATTACAGCTGATCTCAGACTACAGAGGTGAGCTCACCTGGAGAAAATGGCTGCACTAGAGGGTGGACTCTCTGGCATTACACTCTGCTGACGTTCCTTCCCTCCCCAAACCCTGCCTTCTCCCCAAACCCTGCCCCAAATTTCCAAGGATTTCCCAACCTGGATTTGGTAACCCTACCTGAGCCTAAAGTCACAGCCTCACATTGGAGTTTGGGTTTTGTGTATAGTCTGAGCATGCAACACTGACAGTTGCCTTATTTTTTTCCCCCAGTGGTGGCAAAATTAGTTCAGGGATGGCTTTTTTTACAATGAGAAAATGGCAGCGAAAAGAAAGGGTTAAACATACCCCCTCTCTCTCTCCCAATGGCATTTTCTTCCTTGATCAACCAAGCTCACTGGCTGCATTTGCAAAAGCCAGGGAAGGTCATTTAACAGGGAAGAAACCACAATGTGGAGACAAGTCCTCAGATATCAGGAATGACTGAATTAGAAAACCCTTCAGCTACTGGTTTCTGTGAAATGTGTGCAGAATTGGGTGACTAAATCAATTCCTATGAAACTGGGGGCGGGGTGCGTGGGTTTGGCCAATAAAAATGACCACAGAGTTCAGGGAGTCAACCTGGGAAGCTGATTGTGTGCTAACGTCCTTTGATTGAAACACGCTCAAATAGCAGAAGTCCATCAGCCTCCCCCAGCTCTGGCTGTTTTAATTGTGGCTATTCTCAGAACAGACCAGCAACTCCCCCTCAAATTTTGCTACTATCATTCCTTATTCCTTCTTCTATGGAAAACCTCTAGTGGCAGTTACTGCTGGTCTTCCGCCATCACTTCTGCACTTCTGAAGATTGTCGTATGCAGATTGGAGGATCAGTAAGTTTAAAGAGGTTAATGAGGTATTCAGGTTTTTTGAAAAGCCAAGTGTGGTGTATTCAATCTTGACAACTGTATGTATGTGAGCTCTCTGATTGAAACACCATGTGAAGCTTTATCCTGGGCTAGGATCCAAATCCCTCAATTACTTTTGGTAGCCCAGGAAGAGCCAACCAATCACCAACATCCAGTTCCATGAGAGGGAACAATTGTGATTGGACCTTATCCGTGCAACCTCATAGGTTGATATTGTAACACAGGGTGTGGCTATATCAGCCAGGAGAGTTTAAAAGAGGAACAGCTTCAATGCTAAAGCTGTTCTGGCTATTCATGTTGATCTGTTTGGAGTTGAGTTACAAGTTGCTGAATAAAGCTGATCTTTTGCTGAATCACTCTCTGACTTGTTAGTTAAGTAGCCGACTTAACACCAAATATGTCCTCCCCTCCTCCCCAATGCCAATCCTTCCCCTTCCAAAAACGTAGAAAAATTACAAAGGAAAAAACCCTAAGGAAATCATGGCTTGCAGCCTCCCTGGGTATTCTTACAGCAAACAGAGTAAACTCTGGCTTTGGAAATGGAAAGTGCCATCACGTCACGGCTAATTTATGGCAACTCCGTAGGGTTTTCAAGGCAAGAGATGTTCAGAGGTGGTTTGCCTGCCTCCACATAGCAACCCTGGACTTCCTTGGTGGTCTCCCATCCAAATACTACCCAGGGCTTGCCCTACTTAGCTTCTGAGGGCTGATGAGATCAGGCTAGCCTGGGCTATCCAGGTTAGGGGACACCCTGGCTTTTGTTATTTGTTAATGGTAAAATGTTCAAAGCACCATTTCTATGGCTGCTCAAATTCAGGGAAGATGTTTTGGCTGGAGCGCATTGCATGTACAAGCACGCACACACACACATTAGATTTCATTTGAAAAATAAGGAATCCCTCAAGAAATGTATTTCTTTCTAAGGTAGATTATTATAAATCAGATGCCCATAAATGCACTACAGGTGGGGAAAGTATGTTCCACCAATCCCCCCCATTCTAAAATGACATATTTTTTCTTTTCTTTTTTTCCCCATGTGTCGTTATGTAATTGTAACAGCTGGATTGAAATATGTGCTGCTGCTCTTGTTACTAACTTCATTGACTGACTGCCTTTCTCACTGGCACTCAAGGCAGATTACAAAATGTGATAAAAAGAATTTCATCAGGCATCAAAGAACCAAGTGAACAAACAATGCTGCGGGGTTAGGACTGAAGAGCTGGGAAACAGTTCAAGCAAAAAAAGAAAACTGCCCAAGAAAACGAAACAGTCAATGGAGGCAGTGAACTTTCATATTACTGACATGGTATTGTGCTGTGTTACTTCGCCCAAAGTATTTTCATATTTTCATCTTTGAGGAGATACGAAAGAAACATCCACGCTAAATTCTTTGGGAAACAAAACTAAATAAACATGTCTCCCAGAAATCCAAAGCACAAATTCAAGGGCAAGTATTGTGCATTTCTCTGTTTGTTATTTCAAAATGCCTTTAGCATTTTCTCACACAAATGTAAAATAACATAGTATTTTTTATGTTTCACATTTTATTAAGCAATACAACCCAATAAATAGGACCTGGATTTAAATCCAGAAGAATGTCATCTGTTCAGACGCAAAAGAAGACTCCAAAAGGGGAGATTACGGCAGTTGATTACGGCATTGTTTCACAGCTCAATAGTGAGCCATCATTTGAAAATAACCATGAGCAAAGATATCAAGCTTGCGCTGTTTCTTGGTCTGTTTCTTCACACACAAACACACACAATTATCCCTCTCCTCATCTGTAGGAGAGCTTAACTTCTCCAAGCTCTAATAGGTACTTGAACCTTTTCAGGAGACCATTATGATTGACCCCTGCTTCTTCCTTCCTGTGTGGCATATTTTCCCACCAAAACACTGCTCCCCACTCTGACTGAGCAGCCTGGTAGTAGCGTATTTGAATTATAAAATTATAACTTTCTGCATGTCCCCCCTGTAATACAGAGATTATTTGGCGTTTGCCAGAGATTTATTGTAGCTAAGCAGTAGCCCTCTTATAAATCCCTTTGGAAATGGCATGACATGAAGTAAAGTTCAAACAGAAAAGTTGATTTTACTGAACAGGCACAGTTGAATTAGGAATAGGGTGGGGGACGAGACGTTGAGGTAAATTTGGTTCTTTATACGACTTATAATATTTTGAATAGGTGACATCGTTAAGCCTTATATTCTTAGAGACTCAGTTCTTAACTGTGAGAGGTTTGCTTGTCTTGGAGATTTCTTTCAGCAATGATGTGTCTTAATAAAGTTTCATAAAACTATTTTAGGCCCTGTTCACACGGAGCATTTGCCCCACTGAAGGCACAGGAGTCCCGCGGAGTATGCGGGCGTGATCATTCCCTGGGCTGCCCTTACAGTAACCGCCAACTTGCCATCCTCCTCCTCCGGGTTTGTGGGGCGTGTTAGGGAGCCGTCGAACCCCACAAGGGAGCGGCCCGTCCAGGAACAAGCCGCGAGTGGCTGCAGGAAAAGAGTTGGGATGAGAGAGCCTCTGCTCTTCCCTTCCTCCTGCCCGCCTTGTTGCTGCAGCTGCAGGTCCGCCTCGCGCCACTGGGGCTCGCCGAACGGTTCTGTTCGAGCGCCTTGCGCAGCTGTAGGGGAAGGAGTTGTGTCCCTTCACTTCAGGCCCATAGCTAGGACCTTTCTAGTGGGGGGCCCTGGGGAAAGTGGAGGGGCCGGAGTGTGTGCGTGCACGCGCAGAGCGCGTGCGTGCCGCACGCATATCACCCGGAAGTGATGTAATGATGCGGGCATGCTGGGCGGGGCCATGACCATACAAGGGGAAACACCTCACCGGCTCTGAGGAAGAGCCCTCGCCAAAACAACACGCACACGAACACACTTCTGACCCAAGTCACCCCTGGAAGGGTTCCCCCACCACCACTCTTCCGCCATCATTTAAGCCGGGAGAGTCGCCTGCGGTTTTTCCCCCACAAGCCATCACCATCTGACTGGGCTGAGGAGAGCCAACAGATGCGGGAAGCGCTCCCACACAAACCCCCGGGCCTCATCC
>NW_015176540.1:137372-140492 GCF_001447785.1 Gekko japonicus | reverse complement strand
GGGGGGGAGCAGATCAGGGGAGGGGGCCCACATAATCCGTGGGGATGCCGCCCCCCAGGGCCCCACGCAGGCTACGGGCCTGCTTCACTTCCCAGGTGAACTTGTCTGTTTCCCTCAGACCAGCACAAACATTCCTCCTGACTGGCAATTGCCAAGCCAAAATCCAAAGACTAACAAGACTTTTTAAAACTCTCCTCAGCTGGCACTGACCAATCAGAGAGAAGGGGGTGCACACAGGCAGCAGCCTGTCAATCAACCTGCTTTCCAGTGAAGCATTAACCCCTAATCTCCCAGCTCTCTTAATTTGATGCACTAAGCATCCTGCTTTTGGAGGTCTATTTGTCACAGCCATGTCTCAACAATTCCATCCCCAAGGAGATTCGTCTGTCCCCTTCTATAGTCTTTTGACAGTGAGTGAAGACTTTTCTGTTTTGTCTGGCATTTCCTTGCTGATTCTCATTGACCCTCCTTCCTGTTCGGGTGTCTAGGTGTCTTTTTAAAATTGTGATAGATGATAGAGAGATGGATGGACGGACGGACGGACGGCCAGACAGATGATAGACAGACAGACACAAGTTTTTACGCTTGTTTTAATTTTTTATTGTTTGACACCTTGGGGACTGAAAGTTAGGTGGAAAGGCAGGTAAAAATGTTTTAAACGAGTAACATTAGATTCCACTGAAGAAACATTCACAGGCATTCTTTCATCTAGGCCATGATGACTCCTACCAAAGGTATCACCTCAGACCAAGCCTGTCATGAGTAAAGCATTTTAATAACACTGTTATTTTGTGTAGCTAGACAAGTCAAATATTATACCATGTGCAACTGCTTCACTGAGTAGTCAACGCTACTTCTTTTATCCTCTTTTGTTTTTAGATGTCGTATTTGGAAGACCAGCACAGCCTGTAGTAATCGCCACTACAGGTTTTCCATACAGAAGGAACGATAGTAGCGAAATTTGATTTGGATCTCTTTTCCAGGAACATTCTACTTCGCACTGACAGGTACGTTTTATGTAGCATTCTTCACTACATATGTAGCGAAATGAAAATAGACTATGAAAGTGTACGAGCTAACCTGTCATGTACATTAAACTTTCAGCCCCGGTTATTTCAGTTCTGTCAGTGAATTTCCTCAGTTTCGGCTTCAGTGCCTTCAAAAGTGCAAACCTGCCACTTTCTTCCCTTACTTGCGGGACCCTCTGGGACTTGAACTCTGTTTGCTCCATGCAATTGGCAGATGTTTAAATCAGAGCCAGTGTGCAGATTGAATCACCTGTCATGTTGATTTATGGAACATAAAAGGTCATTTGCTTCTGACCGGGGAGGATTTCCCTTGGATCCACCAAGCTCAAAAAATTACTTTAAAAAAAAAAATTATAGACGATAATACTTAAAAAATTAGTAAGATGGGAATCCAGTTGTAGCACTGAGTAATACAGAAAGGTGCAGATCTCTAATGGAAGGTGCCCCCCAAAGAGCTAAATAAATCCACTATCACAAGCCCTCATTTCTCATTCAGGTGAGTAGCCACGTTGGTCTGAAGAAACAGAACAAAGTTTGAGTCCAGTGGCACCTTTAAGACCAACAAAGTTTAATTCTGGGTATAAGCTTTTGTGTGCTGCAACAAAGTTCTGATACATTGAAACGAGACTTCCTCAACCATTACATATAGGTGGGGGGATTAGTTGCCAGGAAAGGCTAAATAGAGTCAAGATGCATAAGTAACTGAGCGATAAGTATAGCTAAGATTGGATTAAAGCAGTTGGTAAGACCTGTGAATAGTAGCAAATTAGCATACAGATAATAAAAAAGTTAACAAACAGATGAGAGAACTAAGTTTGAGTCCAGGGGCACCTTTAAGACCAACAAAGTTTAATTCTGGGTATAAGCCAAAACTGAGTGACTTAGCATGTGTAGTGAGAGAAGAACCCAATATCTCTGTTAAGCCCTGGCATTCCATTGCCCTGAGTGTTGTAATAACTTGTTATTCATGTACCTTTTCCCCAGGCTTGTGTTTCACCCATGAGCAATATAAGGGCTTCTTCCCATCTCATCCACCATGGGCTTCTCATCTTACCTTCTAAAGCTCTCTAGGGACCTGTCCAAGCTTACCATCCTGTCCTTATTTCCAGCTTTACCCCTACTTATTACTTTAATGCTTTCAAACCTGCTATCCACACCCACTCAAAAAATACCCATTCCTCTCAGTAACACCATTTAATCTTCGTCGTGGTCTCTGTGAAGTCCCACACATGGGTTGGGCCCCTGCGCACGACCTCGACCGGAGAAACTTCTAGAGCTTTGCCTCAGAAAGCTTTTGGCGGGCTCTCTTCCCGCCCTGGGGAGCAGGCACGTACTGCGCATGCCTGGAGCGGGGGGGAGAGCCACCTCCCACTCAGTTTTTCTTCAACCGCCTGTGTGTTCACACCTCGTTTCTGTTGCTCCGTACTTGCCTCAGCTAAGTATACATTTCTGTTCTCTCTATTTCATTGCCTTCCATCTTCATTTCTGATCCTCTCTTGTTAACTATTTTTAAAAAGTACTTTCTTTTTTCTCCTTCTCTCCCCCCCCCCTTTATTTTATAGTGGGTGGGGTGGAGAACGTATGGGCAAAACAAAGCTTTTTAAACTGTGCCGTTATTGCCCAGCTAAACTTCCCTCAAACAACGGTCACGATTTGTGCCTTTTTTGTCTCGGGGAATCCCATAGAGTCGATAGCTGTGTCCATTGTGCTAGTTTTACTAGACAAGCTCGACGTAATAGGGAGACTCACCTTAGGGCTGTGCTTTTAGAGGCAGCCTTGCGCCCTGACATGGCTTTGACTCTCTCTCAAAAATCAGACGGCTCTTCGAAGGCACCAAAGTGAAATCTAAACGGCCTGAGGGTAAGGCTTCCTCGAAATCGTAAGTCAAGCCTTCAACTTCGGCTTCGACTTCGGCTGTCGACCAAGTCATCATTACTGGCTTAATGACATTGACCCCTGCTGTGGCTGTTGTACCTACAAGTCCACCTTGCGGCCTCCGACACCGCCGCCTGTGCTCTCTTCAGCCTCTGGCCTTATTCTGCTGGGTCAATCTACGAGATCCCCTCCTGACTTGTCTTGTCACCGGGACTCT
>NW_015176540.1:131660-137179 GCF_001447785.1 Gekko japonicus | reverse complement strand
CCCCTGACCAGCCTCCTGAGCTCTCGAGACCTAGGGATGCCCCTAAGTGTTCTCCCTCAGAACCTGGGCTTCATCCCCCTATTGATGACTTGATACCGGCTGATCTCACTCAACAGTAGAGTCCTCCTCTCCCATGTCGATTTCCGACAACTTGGATTCAGCAGACCTCGAACTCGATGTTCCACACATCGACGATGAGCTTCGACCCTCGAGGTCTATTTCACCTACTGAAGGCCCGAAAGCGTATCTGGAACTTGTAACCAGGTTGGCCTCCGCACTTCAGGTCCAGGGTTCCACTGAATCCCCAGCTGTGACCGATGTTGTTCACAAGCTTGTTCAGGCCGACCTCCCACCTTCTACGGTCCTGCCTCTATTGTCAGTCCACCTTTCTGGGTTCATCCCGCTTCCATTCCCCCGGTCGCCGGACAATACGAAGCTCTCTATAAGGTCCAAGAGAGCTCGGGGAAGTTTCTCTTCAGGCAGCCTCCGCCGAATTCCATGGTCGTACAATCTTCCTCAAAATCGAAGCAATCTGCCCGCCACTCTGTGCCTCCCAATCATGAGGGCCGCAAAATCGATGTTATCGCGAAGAAGTTGTATTCCTTCGCCTCTATGAATCTTCGTATTGACACCTACCTGTCATATCTGTTGGCCTATGCGTTTAATGTGGCTAATGCAGTCCGTCCCATCTTACAGTTTCTTCCGGAGGAACACTGTCCAACGTTGTCAGGAGCTTTATCAGAAATTTGCACTATCTTGAAACAGCAAACAAATTCAGTCCATCATGCTGTCGCTTCTCCTCAAAAGTTCTTGTCTCCTCCGTCGGTCTCCGTCATCATGCTTGGCTAAGAGATACCTCTTTACAGTCCAACATGAAATTGCGGATTGAGAATTGAGGGTCTCTTACCCATGTGCAAGTCATGGGATGCTCTCAAACAGAAACTCTGATGCAGAAACAAGACACTCAAAAACAACTCCCCCAGGGACTCCCGATCCAGAATGACTACTTGGCCGCAGTGATTGACAATGCCAGGGGCGATTATGTGCTTATGCACACATCATTACCTGATCCAAAAGAAAAAAAGAAGCCGAAATTATGGAAGGGGAGGTTCAGACTTCCCAAACGGCCTGACTTCACAAGAGGGGAGTTCAGACATCCGGAAACATGGGGTGAATGCACCGACATCCATAAGCACTGGACTTTCTCCAGTGGCTGTTTACTCCACATCCAACTCGTCATATGACGAGGTGAGTGCTGTGTGACTGAGCCCATTTAATCCATCAGGGAACAGCAGCTATATTAGGCCAAACTGCCCATCTGACCACAGCCTTAGTGTTACATCTCTCCCTTCCTTCAAATCCCTCCTCAAAATCTGTTTTCTGTGAAGATATTCACTTTACCCCTTAGCTTTCCTTTCTTACCATAATAATTCCATCTCAGCCACAAAGTCCATTTGGGTCAGTCCCTAACTCTCAGCCTGCCTGACCTCACAAGATTTTTGTATAGACAAAATGGTGGAACCAGGGCTATTTTTGGTCAGGAACACACAGGAACGGAGTTCCGGCTGGCTTCCAAGTTGGCCACACCTACAGCCTCCCCCCCTTGGGTTCCCCAGGTGCCTTGCAATCTGCGGGGTGCCTGGGGAAGCCGATCCTGGGAAGGAGCTGTGCTGTTAGGGGTGTGGCCTGATATGCTAATGAGTTTCTGCTGTTGGGTGTGGCCTGTTATGCTAATAAGTTCCTGGTGGGCTTTTTCTACAAAAAAAATCCCTGGGTGGAACCATCTGCACTATCCTGAGTAAATTAGTGGAAGGGGGGCTAAATGTAATTAAATAAATAAATACATTTGGAAGAAGAAGAAGTCATGTTTAGCTCCCCCACCCACAACACCCCCCATTGTAGTTTGATTCTAAACTCTTCAGGGCAAGACGGTGTCATTTTTATTTTTTATATCATACTTTTCTTATCAGTGAGGACCCAAACTGGCTTACAACAACATTCTCCCTTCCTCTGTTTTATCCTCACAACCACTACCCAATGAGGTAGATTAAGTTTAAAAAGTGCCACTGGACCACGGTCACCTAGTGAAGAGAAAAAGGGTTGAATCTGGGTTTCTCACATCCTAGATGGACAGTGTAACCACTATACCACACTAGCTCTTGGCCTTCTAACGCTAATGTATGTATGGTGCTACATATATATAATTAAAAAAACATTGAACCCTCATATCTGACTCATTGTGGGTGACAGGGGAAAAAAATCTTGCTGTACCCTGTAAAGGAAGTCAGAATAGAAGAATGGATCAGCTGAGTAATTTTAGACTTCAGACTCAATGGCAATAAGGGCTACCAGCTCTTAGTTGGGGAAAATCTGGAGATTTGGGGGTGGAGTCAGGGGAGGACTGGTTTTAAGGAAGGTTGGGACCTCACCAGGGTATCATGTCATAGAGTCCTCCTTCCAAGGCAGGCGTTTTCTCCAGGGGAACTGATCTCTGTTGTCCGGTGATCAGTTGTAATTCTGAGAGATCTCCCAAGTACCACCTAGAAGTTGACAACCCTGCTTATGGGATGACACCTGTAGATGCTTCAGATGCAAAGCCTGCCTTGAGCCCCCCCCCCCCCGGAGTCTGTGAGCCAGAGACCCAGACTTCTACCCCAGAGTTTGGTCCTGAGAGCTCCACTGGACTCAGAGGTAGAGACTTCTTGTCCATGGGCAACCCGTGGATTCATTACTGATCTGAGATATGGATTTGGATCATCTGCATCTAAATCCAAAACTCTGTCTACTGCCTCACCTCCACCTCTGTCTGCACAGACACTCTCACCGCACAAAGGAAATGGTAATGAATAATAAATGTAATTAATTTATTAATAATAAATGTATAATAAATGTAATTTTGTAACCTCCACAAATAATGTGTCTTACTCAAATGGCTAAGCAACAAATGACTCAAACTATCACCTTCTTGTTGTTTTCAAATGTCAAGGAATTCTCATCCCTTTCACATAACCAATAAACAACTCTTTAGAACTGGGAATGCAATTGTTCATATGAAATGGGCCTGGTTTGCACATAAAGCAGATGAAATAGTAAACCAAGGGATTGCAGACTCCAGGGAACTTTGGAAACACTTAGGAATGGGGTCATGGTGGCTCAGTGTGAAAGCATCTACTTTGCATTAAAAAAGGTCTCAGGTTCAGTCCCCAGCATCTCCAGCTAAAAGGATCAGGTAGTAGATGATGTTGTAAGAGACCTTCACCTGAGACCCTGGAGAGTTGCTGCCACTCAGTGCAGACTGTAGTGACCTAGATAGACCAATGGCCTAAACTCCATAGAAATGTTCAGACCACCTCTGGTTCTCATCTGAATTGCAGGGGCAACCAGTGCCAAGAAATAGGACAGGACACCAAATAGATTTGGAAGGTAGATTCGTTATGCGTTAGGCTTCTGATGAGTTCAGGGAAATGTCCAAGCAGAGGTTTGAAATGAGGGCTGTGTGAATGCTTGCCTTTAAAAAAATCTCAATTAGTAAAATGGTTCCTGAACCGTATCATTTCAGGACTGGCTATAAATCTGCTCGTGCAGCATGTTTTAAAATTCTTGTGTGTTTAGTTCTAAAATTGGTAATTTTTGTGTTTTAATCTGTTTTAATTATGTTAAATGGAATGTTTTTATGTCCTTGCAACTTGGTTGCTGCATTGATCACTGCTTTAAATCCAGGAAGGTAGGAGGGATAGGATTGCTTTACATTAAAAAAAAAAATTGTAGTGGAATTGCATGACTGAATGCTGCTCCACATTAATTAAAATCTCCATGCACCAACAAAAATAGCACATTGGGTAGAAGATTTCTAGTGTGTCCTTAACATTCTACTTTTCTATGCACATTTATTTGTTTATTTTTTCAGGAGGAATGTTCAGATATGCTCTGCTGTCCCCTGCAATTTGCAGTGGTACAGTCCAGGAATTGTCTTGCCAGTTCATCAGTTGCTTGTACATTCCAAATCTAACAGCAAACCAGATCTAAAAGCAACAATAGGGTTGCCAGCAGTGTTCCATCTAAGCTGAGGGTGCGTTCAGACGGGCAGCTAATCCCGCCATTATGCCGGCTCAAATTTGATCCCGATTTTTTAAATCCGTCCTCGCATGACCAGACATCCCCTGGGGGAATCACCTTACCGCACGCTGCTTCCACTGTGGATTGTCTAGACAGCATCCACTGAAGGAGGCATGTGCGGTGGGTTTTTTTTTAAAAAAAAAAAAAAACCTTTTTGCGCATGCGCATAGGTGTGATATTGCAGCCTTGTTTATCTGTGCATGCGCAGAATCAAGATTTTTTTTTAAATGGTGCCTGTTCAGGATGTTCTGACGTCAGACCATCCCGAACGGGCACCATTATTTTAATTGCGCGCTGGAACCATCAGATGGGGGCAAGCCCACAATTGGCCCATCAAAACCAAAAACTCCAGATTTTAACTAGTACCTTTTTAGTACGACTCTGAAGTGCGGCAAAATGCTCATGGAAGACGGACATTTCCCAGATGTTGATGTCTGGACATTACATTTAAATCCATGAGGCACGAGTGCCTCACGTGGATCTAAAGAGCCATCTGAACGCACCCTGAGTTAGTGTGAGCTAGCTCACAGTTTTTTAGCCTCTGGCTCACACATTTTTGTCTTAGCTCAGGAAGGATGGCTCCAGAGCAAACTAATTTATGCAGTAGCCAAATCAACTGCTCACAACTTTAATGCCAGTAGCTCACAAAGTAGAATTCTTGCTCACAGGACTCCATAGCTTAGAGGGACTATTGGTTGCCAGGTCTCCCCTGCCCACTGGCAGGGGACGGGGCAGGGAAGGGTTGCTAGCTTGAGGTTGTGAAACTCCTGGAGATTTGGGGGTGGGGCTTCGGGAGGACAGGGACCTCAGTGGGGCACAATGCCATAGAGTCCACCCTCCAAAGCATGTATTTTCTCCAGGGGAACTGATCTCTGTAGTCTGGAGATGAACTGTAATTCCAGGATCCCTAAGCAACCATGCAACCATTTCTTTTACCTCCGAAGTTCTGGTATGTATATATTTTAAGCTCTGATATGTATAGGGGTTAAGTGGGAAACAGCAAAATCACCCGGTACCTAAATGGAAAGGAGAACGATATAGAAGCCACTAACCTAGTCTATAGTGTGAGCAGAAGAATGGTGGTAGCCTTCTGAGATAACAGGGTGGACTGTACCAATTCAGGCTGCAGGTGGGAGATCATATTTTTACTGTTTCTTTGTGCATACACTCTGTTAGAGAATTTTATTTCACTCCTATGGATTTAGCAAACATTCAAGATCTTCCAATAACTTTGATTAGTGAACCTGAAGATTAGTCTGTTATCTTGTGGATTGATTTGCTATATTTCAGAATGTTCCTGCCCTTATTTTCACCCTTACCCAAAATCTGTTCTTTGACCTCCTGGTCTCTAATCAACTATATCCTAGTCAAGGGCTGGTGTCATGTTATCTTGCAGGGAAAAA
>NW_015176540.1:122376-130252 GCF_001447785.1 Gekko japonicus | reverse complement strand
ACATCAGCAACGCCCCTGAAAATTGGAGATCAACCGATCAGGATCCTGAAAGATGTCCCATTTGAAATCAGAATGAAAAGGAAGGAATATAAAGGATTGACCATGTTCTTACAAAATCATCAAACGAGTTATAAATGGTTGGTGCCCGAAGGACTGGTTTTCAAATTTAAAGATAAAAGAGAAAAAATAGACTCTATCTTCAAGGCTCAAGATTTTTTGAAAAGGCACGCCAGCAAAGAAGAAGGTGCAGATCTGGCCAAGTGGATGTTGGAACTAAGCGTGGAAGACAGCAGCTCGAAGGGAGAGGTGAAAGACGAGGAAGACAGAGGAGCGACTGGTTCGAAGTATAACCTGAGAGAAAAAAAAGGGAAGGACCCCAAAGTTTAGAAACTCTTTTCTTTTTTCGGATTACGCTTTGAAAGGGAAATTAATCTCAAAGGACATTACTCACATATTAATTGCTTTGTTTTAACAGATACAAAAGAAAAGAAGAACGCCTGACTACAGAAGAAACTATGGACTTTAACTTTTAATACTAAAAGAATAATATACAAATACATTAACACCACTCAACTCTTTTCTTTATCCCTCTATATACCCTTCCTATTTTTCTGAATTTTAAGCGAAATATCTCTCCTTTTTAGGAGAGGGAATAAAACATTTACAAAAAAAAAAAAAGAACAGAATGGTTGAACCTTTCCCCACGAAAAAATACCAGGCCCTGACCCTTTGCCTGTTTTATCCTATAAAGGAAGAACTTTGAATCTTGTTCAGTATGCCAGCTTGCTCGTGAGTCTTGAGTACTCAGATGTGCATCAAAAATTATCATTCTTAATGAAATTGTATGCTCCATCAGCCAAAGCCTTGAGTGAGTCTTCTCTCTTCCAGATTGATCTTGGCAAAAATGGGGGTTGTACTGGGTTTTAACAAACTCCCCTAACACATTTCTCTGCCAGTAGGAACCTACCATAGCTAAGAGTGGGCTGGGGTAGTAGTACCTTTTGCCCTGATGCACTGCAGGGGATTTTCACATGGGGGGGGGAGTATTCTAAGCAGAACACTTGCCACCTGCGATCCGTAGTGGCACATTCCATTCTACCAACTCACAGTTCTATCAGTTTGTTCAGCTACGTGTGTAGACCATGACTGGCTCATCTGGAATCTCCAGAACACCCCACGGGAGGGCAGAAGAAGCATGAATCCCTCTGTGAGCAGCTTTTAAGCCCTTGGGGTTGTACCAGTTGGCATCACTGCAAACAATCTAAATGATTTATTGGTTTGACCTGAAGCTGTACTGGGAGAGTCAGAAGAATTCCCCTTTGATATGCTTTCTGGTAACGCTTTCTGGTAACTTCCTTACCAGATTCAAGTTCAGATTCATGTTTTTAACCAGGACTGATGAATTTAAAGGCTCCAGTTGTTCTAACCAGGCAGGATATTGTCATAAAAACCCAAAATTTTAGCTAATGAGATCCTGGCCTCTGTGGAAGGGAAAGCTTACTGCTTCTAGCTTTGCACTGGGAGGCATTCATTATGGAGGCTTGGAACACCCAGTTAAGTGACTTTCTCCAAACTGGTGCATTTCCCAATACTGATTAGAACTGTGCTATTATTTAAGTTGTCTGAGGCTAGCTAGTTATTCTTTAGTACATTTTAAAATTTTGCCCTTTCTACAAAGACCTCTCCTGCCAACCTAGCAGTTCGAAAGCAAGAAATTGCAAGTAGATAAATAGGTACCACTTCAGTGGGAAGGTAACAGCGTTCCATGCGCCTCGGTGTTTAGTCATGCCAGCCACATGACCATGGAAACGTCTTCGGACAGCGCTAGCTCTTCGGCTTTGAAACGGAGATGAGCACCGCAACCCTAGAGTCGGACTTGACTGGCTTTCGAGCAAGGGAACCTTTACCTTTACCTTTACAAAGACCTCAGAGCAGTATATATGGCTCTCCTTTGCCTTATTTTTATCCTCACAACAACTGTCTATTCACATTTTTTACCCTTTTGTTTTAAATGAACATCTGCTTCCCTGCATAGATCCTTATTCAGTTTAATTTCTCTGGAGAGTTTATTGATTTCATTTATTTCCTGCCTTGTTCACTGGAACTCAAGACGGATTACAAAATAATAGGGTTAATTACTCTTCCCTCTTCAGCTAAAGCCATTGTTTGCTCATCTATTTTTATGTGTTATCACAGTAATTATACCTTATTAGTTCTGATAAATATGTATATGGTCTATGTTGTTAAAAATGAACAAGCACTTTGCAGTCAAAACGAATCCAATAGTACAACCCCCCCATGGCACACACTTCCTTCAATAAACACACACACACACACACACAAATGAAAAAATACCCCCCCCCCAAAAAAAAGAGAATCTCTTTAGGAATAGCAGTGATCAGGAAGTAATTCATTAAGCACTGAACAGTAAAAGTGACTGGAAAGTAACAGACCTGAAGGAACAATTGCAGGGGAAAGCAGAACCTTTGTTCAATGGGACTTCTAAACAGAGGTCGATTTGGGGGGAATCACGGGGGATCGCAGTTCCCCCGGGTGAGGTGCGGGGGCGGGGCACATGACAAAGCCCTGCCCCCTGCTTCCAGCCACCCCGCTTCCAGCCCTCATTCAGCCAGGAGGAGGCAGGAGAAGAGGGAGGGTAAGTTGCTTCCTCCCCACCTCTCCCCACCCCTGCCTGCCTGGGGCCAGGAAGGGCCTTGGCGGGGCTTCCTCGCATTCCCGCCGGCCTTGCAGGTCCACCGCCGGGCCCCTGATGTCAGGGGGTGTGGCATATGCTAATGAGTTATGCTAATGAGTTCCCCTAGCTCTTTTTCTATGAAACGACCCCTGCTTCCAAATACATTTAGAAATGGGATTTTTGGATTTTTAAAGGAGAATACAATGCTATATCTAGTGTTTGTGGAACTACCATTTCAATTCCACTCACGGGGGATTGTGGGAAAAGAATCCTAAAGAAGCACAAAACAATTCTATTGTGGAATCTTGCTATAATCATGACGACCTTCCATCACATCCTCAACTCATCAAAAAAGAAAAGCCAGGAAATGGCTCCATTCTTAGGCGCAAACAAGACTATTAATGGCTAAGGGTCACTATGGCAGAAACAGGATTAGCCCTTTCCCAAAGGGGTCCCTGTTTGCATATCTTTACTTTGGTGTAACTGGACAGCTGCCATCTGTGCCTATGAAAACTAAAGTGGAGCATTTGGGGAAATGACACCGTGATGGCAAAACCTACCTTCCTGGCAATCAATGGCCCAGCCCTCACTGACCGGTATCCTATAGAGCAGTGGTTCTCAACCTTCCTAATGCCGCGACCCTTTAATACAGTTCCTCATGTTGTGGTGACCCCCAACCATAAAATTATTTTCGTTGCTATCATAAGACCATTGAAAATTTGTGTTTTCCGATGGTCTTAGGCAATCCCTGTGAAAGGGTCATTTGACCCCCCAAAGGGGTCGCGACCCACAGGTTGAGAACCGCTGCTCTAGAGGGTTGTAACAACTTGCTGCTAACCTTCCGGGAACCTTCTGGACTCCTTCCACACGCCCCAACCATCAAAACGACGGTCATGCTGCTAGTTTTGGGATATAAAAATAAACGAGTCGGATCAAGTAGTTCTGCTACTTCCTCTGATACATGTATCTCCCCATTATTTATGTATTTAACTTATGTATGTCCTGGAACAAATTAGACTGTTGATATTCAGCAATATGAAGCTAGAATAATAATAACACTTTCTTTGAAATGGAGTAATTAAAATGAAAAAGAAGGCAGAGGAGAAGGAACTTTTTCAAACAAGGAATTGGTTTAATTTCCTTCTGAGATCTTTGCAGGATGTGTGTTCTGGCAAGCCAACCTAGGTGAGAAGGGACTTCCAAAATACATGTACTGAGGCCAGCAGTTTCTAGGCAGAGTGAATGGACAGCGCACTGGATCACAGATTTGTTTGGACTGCCTGAAGGTGAGTTTGAGTTTAGAGTCAAGTGGGCTAAACATTTGATTTATTTTAATTAAACCTTGTTTATTTAGATTTTCTTTTGGGCAGCCACATCACAGGGTACAGGGCAATATACTACAAGGCCAATACTTCAGTGGGCAAAGCCAATTTTAATTCAAAAAAGCAACACCTGAATTCTAAAATATTGTGGGCTGCAATTACCCCATATTGACTTAAAACTGAAAAAAATCACAGCAGAATTCTTCTGGGCCTGAGCCACTTCAGAATGAAAGTGGAGGAGTGCGTTTCTGAATATTCCCCAACATAAAGAATCCTCTACGTGTGGAACACAAGGGGGTCAAGGGGAAAGTTTCTAGCCTGACTTCTCCATGTCGTATTACCTTTCTACATGCAGGGAACTAGATCTAGATGACATTTTTAACAGTCTTGCCAACCTCCAGGTGATCTCCAAACTACAGATATCAGTTCCCCTGATCTTAACAGATTGTTTATATTGTTTTTATATAATGTTACTGATTTGCTGGCTTGGTGCCGTAACAAATAAAGATCTGATTTGAGTTCCCCTGGAGCAAACGGCTGCTTTGCAGTGTAAATATTATATCCCACTGAGGTCTCTTCTCTTCCTAAACTCCACCCTACCCAGGCTCCACCCCCCCCCCAAATCTCCAGGAATTTCCCCAGTTCTAGCTCTTGCCCAATTTTTCTTCCTGCCACGCACATTCAACTTTTGTATATTCAGGTCCCATGATCGCCAGCATAGCCTTGCGTGGTAGCCAAATAGGAACTCTCCTTCCTTTTTCTCCAAGTGGGTTGAATCTAGGGTTGCCAAGTCTACTGGAGACACTGGCAGGGGGATGGAGGGGGAGCCGGAAGTGTCGCCCCCGGTGTCCCGGCATCATCGGAAGTGGCGTCACACGCCATGCTTGCATCACCCGGAAGTGGCATAGGTAGGGTTGCCAGGTCCTACCTTGCTGCCGGCAGGGGGATTCAGCTTCTTCTCTGGGATTTTCTGGTGCACGTGCAAAGTGTGAGCAGTGTGATGATGTCACCCGGAAGTGATGTCATTGAGTCGGGCGTGATGCTCATTTGGGATGCCACCTGGTAGTGTCCCTGTTTTGAGGGTGGTGATGGATTGTGGTGAGGCCGGTGATGGACTGGAGCCCCACAGAGTAGGGGAACACCCACCAGGAACTGGGGGATGGCAACCCTAGACGTAGATGATGTTTTAGACAAAACTCTGTGGTAAAATCTCCCTCACACCATAAAGTTTTGCCCAAAATCCAGAGTGTCACACCCCAGACATCACTGACGTGTCTACATCACTTCCAGGTGACATAGGCATGTTGTGCAACATTGCTATTGGGGGGGGTTTATCACGCCAGCCAGCAGGCAGGAGCCCATAAAACCGGGCAATCGCCCACCCCCAACTGGGGAATGGCATTCCTAGAAGGATCTTACCCAGGGTGTTTTTGATATGAGGAAGTTTGGGGTACTTATTACCCCCCAATAAACTTGTGACTTCACTTAACTACCACCCAGCTTGTGGTTTCAACTACATGTGGCTTCTCTTGTGCCTGTGATAGCTGCTTCTGGAGCAGGGTGGTAAATGGGCTCTCCTACCCACCTGCCGCAAGCCAACCCTGAGATTTTTTGCTGCTGTTGAACAAGTTGGACAGCTTGACCTATTCATAACAAGCAGGGCATCGGACAGGGGTCACAGAGATAGCAGGCAACATGAGCTGGGTAACCTCATGTACTGGCCTTGGAAAACCAGTAAGTGGAAATCGATCATGTTCTTGATAAGGGAACTCCTTGTACTGAAAAGCACCAGTAGAGAGCTCTGTAGTCTAATTGACAAGGCCCTGAGCTATTTTCTTAGAAAGTCACTGGGGACCTTGGGCAAATTCTCAGCCCCTCGCCTATAATACGGGGATAATAATATGTTGTCAAAAGCATTGCGGAGATGATTTATTAAATGGGTTGTGCGCTGGTGCTGGGGGGGGGAGAAGGTTTTGAGGGGCGCGGGCTCGATGTGCGTGCCAGGGAGGGGAGGCAGGGGACAAGGCTCACCTGCAGCTGCTTCCTTCTCCCCCTCCCCCGCGAGTATTGCGGGTCCCTCTTTTTGTGTTCCCTCTAGTTCCCCCCCTCCTACTGAGTGGAGCAGTTCACATCCTGAGCACAGTATAACTGCTGTAATCTTAAAATGAGCAATGGGCAGCGCAAGACCCTGTGTGGATCCAGACTGCTGCTGAACGGGGCTTCCTGTGTTCATGAGTGGCCCACTCATAGGCACAGCTTAGAGGGAACACTGATTAGGACCTTCGACGACTGGGTTGGAATCCCCCTGCTCTGCCATTTTTTACTTGATCCCAGGCGAAGTCTTAATAATGATAGGTCAGTCTAACGATTCCCCCCCCTCCCACAGTTGTAATTCCCATTTTTCTTTGTTTGTAGGACACATGATTTTCACCTTTCTAACTACAGGAAATCCAGTTTGGGACTTTGAGGGACTTTGACACATAGAAACTGTACTGTGATATCTTATATGTGAATTAGTGTTATGTAAGGAGCCTAGGAGGAGCTGCGGTGGCTCAAGTGGTTAAGACGCTGAACTGCAGGCTGTGGAAGGTCAGTAGTTCAGCAGTTCGAGACCCGAGTGTGCCGCATGATGGAGTGAGCTCCCATCTCTAGTTCCAGCTCCTGCCAACCTAGCAGTTCGAAAGCAAGAAATTGCAAGTAGATAAATAGGTACCACTTCGGTGGGAAGGTAAGAGCGTTCCGTGCGCCTTGGTGTTTAGTCATGCCGGCCACATGACCACGGAAACGTCTTCGGACAGCGCTGGCTCTTCGGCTTTGAAACGGAGATGAGCACCGCAACCCTAGAGTCGGATTCGACTGGCTTTCGAGCAAGGGAACCTTTACCTTTACCTTTAAGGAGCCTAGGAGCCAAATGAAAGAACATAATTCAGGGGCCCCCAACTTGCTGCCATGTTTCCCGGCGCCTGCTGTTTGGGGTACTTATTACCCCCCAATAAACTTGTGACTTCACTTAACTACCACCCAGCTTGTGGTTTCAACTACATGTGGCTTCTCTTGTGCTTGTGATAGCTGCTTCTGGAGCATGGTGGTAAATGGGCTCTCCTACCCACCTGCCGCAAGCCAACCCTGAGATTTTTTGCTGCTGTTGAACAAGTTGGACAGCTTGACCTATTCATAACAAGCAGGGCATCGGACAGGGGTCACAGAGATAGCAGGCAACATGAGCTGGGTAACCTCATGTACTGGCCTTGGAAAACCAGTAAGTGGAAATTGATCATGTTCTTGATAAGGGAACTCCTTGTACTGAAAAGCACCAGTAGAGAGCTCTGTAGTCTAATTGACAAGGCCCTGAGCTATTTTCTTAGAAAGTCACTGGGGACCTTGGGCAAATTCTCAGCCCCTCGCCTATAATACGGGGATAATAATATGTTGTCAAAAGCATTGCGGAGATGATTTATTAAATGGGTTGTGCATAAATAGTTTCTTGCTCTTCTGGTGTTTTTAGTCAATTGATTGTGCAGTTTCTGTCTGATTCTGAGCTACTTGGAGTGTGACAAAAAGAAAAGCAATTAATAAATATTTAAAAGGGGTAATGAAAGGATCTATGTTACACATTTGGAATATTTTGAGCAGCTCTATATGATTATTATTACCGGCGCATATCCAATCATTTGTCAACTGCAGAGCGGGACTTTCCTGCTCCTGCTGCAGCTCACTGAGCCGTTTGAAATGTTGTTACTGAGGATCAGTGGACCCTCATTGACAATACCGGGGCAAAGTGGGAAGGGGGAACTGGTGGAAACCATTGTCCCCCCCCCCCCTTTTCCAAACAGAGATGCCAATCACACCACAAAAAATT
>NW_015176540.1:99986-122306 GCF_001447785.1 Gekko japonicus | reverse complement strand
GCCATTCCATCAGCAGAACTATATGCCTGGATAATGGAAGCGATGAAAAACCAAATTATTCAAGAGGGCTTTTCTGTGCAGGCGAACTAAACAATTCACAAAATAAGTTGGATAAACAGGGACTGTGGTGCATACTGCTGTGTATAGCTTCCTGTAAGTAGGATCCTACTATGTAGTTATGCATTATTTAATGTGTTATGTGAATGCTTTGCTTCCATTTCTTTTTTTTAATATTTCCAGTTGGTTCTACAGCCCCGATCCTATTGCATTGTTTATTGAATGTCCCATCCTGTTGATGGTATTGACTCAGTCTATGTAGCCCTCCTCCAGTCTCAGTGAAAAAGACAGACTATAAATAAAGTAAATAAATAAGTAAATACTTGCCGTTGTTAATATTATCGTATTTACTGGAAAGGAAGATGACCCCAAATGTAAGATGACCCTCATTAATAATCTTATTGTATTTACTGGAAAGGAAGATGACCCCGAATGTAAGACGACCCCCATTAAAAATGTTATACAAACAATGAACATTATTTTTGGACGTTAACTTGTATGTGAATATGACAACTCCCTCTTTTTTGATAGCCTACTGGGGGGAAACATAGTCTTGCATTGGAGTGTTGTTGTTTTTGTATTTCCTGTACATTATGAGCAACTGGGTCAAAAGAAGGAATGCACATTGAAGTAACAATGCATATGTAGTATGCTCTTTTGATACTTTGCAGTTTGCACTGGCTGCTCTTCCTAATCCTGCAAATCAGTGGTTAATCCAAGGGTATTTTGCCACTGACTTTCATGGAATCAGAATGTCATCATATTTTTGTTTGCTTGTTTACCAAGCACTGGAACTCTGTGGCAATATTTTTCTTTTTAAAAAATCAATTTCCTGGAATGTAGCAATTTGTTTAAACCACAAAGCAGCAATCTTTAACTTGAATTTTTTGGTACTAACAAAGAAATGGAAATAACATTGTAAGCCAAGCTGCTGAGGAGTCTAGCGAAAGAGAAGCTGAAACAAACTATTTTAGCACTCTGCAAATATATTAGGGATAAGTGGAGTGTCTGTGGTGAGCAGAGTTACCAACCTCAAGGTGGGGCCTGAAATTCCCCTAGAGTTACAACCGATCTCCAGGCTAGGGGATCAGCCTAGGGGATCTCCCGCTTTTACCACTGATCTCCAGCTGACAAAGATCAGCTCCCTTGGAGAAAATGGCTGCTTTGAAGGGTGGACTCTATGACATTGTACCATGCTGAGGCCCCTCCCCTCTCCAAACTCCGCCCTCTCCCAGATCCACCCCCAAAGTCTCCAGGTATTCTCCAACCTAGACCTGGCAACCCTACTCCAGGCTAAAGAGATCTGTTCTCCTGGCAGAAATGGCAGCTTTGGAGGGCAGACTCTTTGGCATCCTCTCCCCACTGAGCTCCCTCTTCTTTTCAAACGCCTCCCTCCCCAGGCACCACCCCCAAATCTCCAGGAATTTCCCAGGCTGGAGCTGGCAACCCTCGAGTGATAGACAGGCAGACAAAGAAACTCTCAACATTCTGTCACATTTCAACAGACTGAAACAGTGACCTGATTGGTAGACATTTGAGGGAAGCGTTTCTGTTCTCTCCCAGTAAGTTCCTAGCTCATGCAGCTGAATGAGATTTTTTTCACCCTGTACTGAATTATCTTATAAAGTCAAACGGTAAACTGAGAAGGGCAAAAATCAGGCCTGTAGCCACAGTGAGGTATTTCAGGGCCAGGCCCCCTTAATTAACTGCCATGCACCACAAAACACACTCTCCAAAATTACAATACTTTTTTAAAAAATCTAAATTTAGCCGTGGCGCACCACATTATTGTGTCTTATTTCTCTCTCCCCACCCCTCTCATCCCCCACACTCCTCTGCCCCACTGGATTTCCCAATGCCCCACAACCCAAAGTTTTTAGGCTACACCCTTGGCAAAAATGTTGGGGCAAACACACTCAACCAATTGCATCAGTCACAAAAACTTTTGTTATCAGCTCTAGTCCTGCCTGCAGATGTCTCCATCTGCACCCCCGCACCTCGACATGCTGTCAGTAAGTAATACAGTGTCTTTAAGTACATGGAACACCAACATAGTAAATGTATTCCATTGTTTAGCATACAGTATTCCCAATCTCTTCTCTTCTTCTTCTTCTTCATCCCCCACACTCCTCTGCCCCACTGGATTTCCCAATGCCCCACCACCCAAAATTTCCCCTTGGCAAAAATGTTGGGGGAAACACACTCAACCAATTGCATCAGCCACAAAAACTTTTGTTATCAGCTCTAGTCCTGCCTGCAGATGTCTCCTTCCACACCCCCGCACCTCGACATGCTGTCAGTAAGTAATACAGCGTCTTTAAGTACATGGAACACCAACATAATAAATGTATTCCATTGTTTAGCATAAAGTATTCCCGGGGTCCCCAATGTTCCTGAGCCTGTGGGCACCTTTGGAATTCTGACACCGTGTGGTGGGCACAGCCAGAAAATCGCTGCTGCAGGAGGCAGAGCCAGCCACAAAATGGCAGCCCCAGCTTACCTTCACTTGTACTGCTGCAGGAGGCAGAGCCAGCCACAAAATGGCAGCCACAGCTTACCTTCACTTGTACAGTGGCAGCTGCTGCCAAAGAAACATTTTCTAAAAATCAGCACAGCCAATCAGAAGCCTTGCTGGGCAGAAGACCCACCTGGCCCCACCCACTTTCTAAAAACACTTGGGGGCACCAGGAAAGGTATCAGTGGGCACAGTGATACCCTCAGGCACCATTTTGGGGGTCCCATGTAGTATTCAATAATGATAAATTCTGGAATAATCACTGTAATGTTTTACTCTTTCTTTGTGAGACCCCTTATATGTAACCTCTGAAAAGGCACCTCTCTGTAGTGTTCTGAGGTGATATTTGTTATGCTGCCTCCTTTCCTTCCTTAGTGTTTTCCATGTATTTTTGCTGCCAGCAAAGGCTCTTGTCTTAAAAATCTTGGACCTAAAGAACAGGTTGGCTCAGTTATAATTGGTAGAGTGATAGAACGGTTAGTGCTTGGGAGTGGCTCTGAGGTAAAAGGAGACCTTTCACTCTAAATAAAACAGTTGTTTCTCTTAAAGATAAATATAATTTATTTAGACATATAATAGTGTAACTGTTTCTTTTTCTTTTCTTTTTTTGGCCCCACGAAGGGGATATTTAATTGCATTTTTCTACAAACTACAATGAAAAAAGGGAGGGGGAGATTACAACTAAGGGAGAAAGGAAAGGAAACCACTAAAAACCCAAGTATAGGAGATTACAACTAAGGGAGAAAGGAAAGGAAACCACTAAAAACCCAAGTATAGGGGGATCATTTCAACAGCTTGTATCAGTGTTAGTCTAAAATGCTATAGTTACATTGAACATGGTCGTTAAGCTATTTCTTTTATCTTTATAACCAGTAATTTCACTGTTTAAAGAAAAACACAAGAGCATCAACAATTAATAAGGCACAATCCAGAGTTCTTCAGCCTTCATTTTGTTTTATTTTATATTATGAAGCGGTCTGTCTAACCTGGATGGAACAATGGGTGAAATTAGAAAATGATAAGTTACTGGGGTTAGAAGGCCATGATTGTAGATTTGGTTGGCATGCATATTTATGGTATGACAAAACAAAAATGGATAGCTTTTTTAAGCTTCATGTGGTAAGAAAAGCACTATTTGTGGTATGGATGAGGTATAAAAAATACTTTTGTGATGTAAGACCATTGTGGATTGTACCAGTGGAAGTGTTAACATCTTACTCAAGACATAGAGATAAAGATTGGTTGCCATATAAAGATCTAATTAAAAAAGTGGGAACAGAATGGGTAATGAAAAAGCAGAATGAAATTGAATATGATTATGAATGGCTGAAATATATGCAGATTTTTGACCTTTTTAGATCAGACAAAAGAAACTATGGTTTTAGAGAGGAAAAAAATGAGATTGAAATGATTTGGGAGAGTGAAGGGGGAAAAAATATCTCTAAAATGTATAAAGTGTTACTAAAATGGTATACTGAAGATGAGACTGTAAAAGGGCAAATGATAAAATGGGCGATAAATATGAATACGGAAGTGTCTATTGAAACCTGGGAATATTTGTGGAAAAATTCTATTAAGATATCGCCTTGTACCAATGTTAGAGAGAATTGTTATAAAATGATGTATAGGTGGTACATGACACCAAAAAAAATTGCAAATATGAACCAGAATATGTCAAATAAGTGTTGGAAATGCAAGTGCCATGAAGGCTCATTTTATCATATGTGGTGGACTTGTGAGAAAGCAGTTGACTTTTGGACAAAAGTCCACAAAGAAATGCAAAAAATACTGAAATGCTCTTTCAAAAAGACACCAGAAATTCTGCTTTTGGGATTAAAAATGGAAGAAATCAATACGACTAAAAAGACCTTATTCTGGTACTTAATCACAACAGCGAGAATGATTTATGCACAATTTTGGAAAACAGAGAAAGTACCAGAAATTGAAGACTGGATACAAAAAGTTCTGTTCATGGCAGAAATGGATAAAATTACGAAAAAGTTGAATAACAAAGAAGACGACATGTTTTTTCAAGAATGGAGTGACTTTAAAATATATCTGGAAAAGAACTGGGATGTGAAACAAAACTTAATATGTTTAGATCAATATTAAGTCAAATGATGTTATCTTTAGATTGTAATGATAAGAAACTGATGTAGTTGATGATATGAAGTAATTTGGAGTTGGGTGGAAGCATTGCGGGAAGCCATTGGAGGGAAGGGAGGAATTGGGAATGGGGTAGACAATTGATAGAAAGAAATGTTTCAATGGTATATGTTGTATTCCTGAGAAAATAAAAAAAATTGTTTACCAAAAAAAGAAAGAAAGAAAGAAATGGACCATTGTCACTGCGGTTGTACCAGCAGCCAGTCGCTTTTGCCTTGGCGACCCTCAGGATTGTGCTGTTAGTCTGGAAGTATATGAAATTTGTTCTGGGACTAGTGGTTTAATCAAGGTGTTGTGTAAAACTTCAGTTTAAATTAAACTAACTGTGGCTAGCGTGGTCTGAATATAGGGTATATCAAACCACAATCCAAAGCTAGGATTTGAAGCTTATTTTTTTAACCTTGGAGCTATGTTCCATGTGTCATATGGCTGTTGGTTTGTTTATTTACATTATTTATAGTCATATTTCTCACTGAGACTCAACACAGTTTACACAGTATAAATCAATGCAATCAATGGTTTGGAAATCCAATAAACAATTACTTGTTCCTAGATAACACCCTAACTAATGTACACCAGGATGCCAACTGGGTATCTGTGGGGGATGTAGTTAAACCTTTATGAAGACTATCGGGATTTTAATAATCCTCTGTGACCCTACTTTAAGTAAACATGGGTCCTGGTCACATGTGCAAGATAATGTGCGGGGGAAGCAAGGCTATTTACCCCGGAGGAAATAGACCCGCAGTTGTACAATCACACTGTTCTTTGAAGCTGCGGGAATAGCCCACCACTGCTTGATCAGACACAATTGTGGGTGAGTTGTTTTTTTTTGTTGGGTTTTTTTACTGTTTGGTTTCGATTCACTTAAATGGAGGAGCAATGAATCACATCTCCAAATTGATTTCCTACGGCAGTATGCAATGATGTGCATACTGGGAAAGGGGGGAAAAACAACGGCACGGAGTCAGGATGGCCTGATCAGACCATCCCGATGCCATGAGAGTGCGCTGGAACGATCACACACAGGGGAAAGTCTGTCTGTGGCCCGTAGCAACCCGTTTGATACTAGACTTTCCCCAGTATTTTTTAACTCTGCTTCTTTGGCGGAGCTAGACGGGTTGCCGATGAGTGCGGGACGCTTGCCAGATGTCCCCGTGTGATCACGCCCTTAATATCTGCCCTGCATTTGTGCCTATTGTGCGGCTACTTCTGCATGTGATCGGGAACATGGTGTCAGATTATGTCTGAACTGATATAGTGAATGATACAGCATCTGTTGAGCATGTTTTAATTTTAGAAAATAAACCTTAAATGGAACTCCTTATGCTGCAGTTGCCAAATACAACAGCAGTTCCTTCAACACTACTCTTAACATGGGAGCCTCAGAAATCTCAAGAAACTCATGCAAAATAATTTCTTAATTATTTATTTTTATTTATTTATTACATTTATACCCTGTCCTCCCAGCCATGGCCGGCCATTCATCTGCACAGTCTCTAAGCTATGTCTAGACTGAAATGCTGTACCTCAGTCTCAGTGAAAATGCTCACAGTATTTTGAAGTCTAATATTAAAGCTAACTTTTCCTCTTGGTTTCCCTTTCACTAACCATATCTCTCATGCCCTTCACTACTGAAATATCTTGACTGTCTGCTATTTCAGTGAGGCAGTTCATGATTTGATATAGAATAAGCATCAACAATAAGATGTATCCTATTGTGTGTTGTTGGGCTCTCCATGACCTCACAGGGTTCTGTTTTGGCAATCATGACTTCTCAAACCAGCAATTCAATCACATTTTCAAGTACTTTATTATATTTTGCTATACTTTTCAATGACCTAAAATGCACTATGAACACAGATACTGATATATTGGCCAATTTTCTTCATCAATGGAGCATGGTTCTAAACACAAAGGGAAATTCCACTAATACAGAAACACTGTACAAGAGTTGGTAAGGTTGGCCTGGATTTCTGGAGATCTGAAGACTGCTTGAACCTACCTTATAGTTTACATGATCTCCTGTGTACTTTACCATGACCTTCAGAATCCTAATTTTCACTGAGGTAGTGAACTTGTATCTGAGCTGTACTACTTCATACTGCAGGTGCAGGCTCACATGATTTAATGCTCCTCCATACAAAAGTATTCTCTACATACAGAAAGGTAGAAGTCATGGAGAAGAATTCTATGCTTGCTTGCCCCTCATATGACAATTTTTATGGTTTGAATCCTAACCGCTCAAGCAGAAAGGCATTGTTGCTACCTCCTTCTTCCTCCTAAAGCCTCCCACACAGATCCCAGCTAAGAATGTGGTGAATTAATTTCCCAGACAAACATATCTTATCTGATGGCAGTGACTCTGGTAAGTCAAGCCTCCTATTTGTTCAGTCATGCAGCAAACATCCTGAACTACTTACAAACTGAGCTGTGGCTGCACAGTAGCTTTTGTGCTTATTAACAGTACTAGTTGCTTGATCTCTGTGCCTTATTAACAGACAGACCTGATATCCTGGTTAACAAGGCTTTTCCAAAATCAGATGTGGGGAGGAGAGTGGATGGAGGGGGGAGTTGTCCCTTGTAATAGGAATGGAGGACCATGGGTATGCAAATGAGGGTGCAGACTGAGAGAACAGAACAGTGATGAAGAAAAATGCTCTCTGAGTTTGTGGAAGGTTCTGTAATGGTCCTTGCTGATGGCTGTGTTTCTCTTTGATAATTTACATATCAATAATACCATATTTCTAATAAGGGGAAAATATTTTAAAATATTTATTTATTTACAAAATGTATACCCCACCTTTTGTTAGCCCAGACATCCATATTGGGCTATTTCTAAATTATAATATATGAAATAAAGCTGATGCAAAAGGGCTAATAAAAGAGACTGTGATACAGAGTTCACTGTGAGGGCACTCAGAGATGACGATACCAGCTGAGAGTGGTAACCGGCTGAATCAACATCATTCCAAAGAAAGCCCCAGTGTCTCCTGCTCATTGTGTATGGACAAACACAAATACTTCAGTAAACACAGAAACTCATTAGCTAGTCCTAACACCTGGTCTCCACCCTGAATGGATTAACCCAGAGTTCACCCGATGCCAGACTACAATGGACATTGATTCCACATGGCCAAAGCTGAGTCAGCAGCTGCGGGTTCCTCCACACGTATTTCCCGCCCTTGCCCAGGTACCACCCTTCAGGTTAATCAATAGATTGAAAATTGACCTCATAGCCAATCACTGACCCTTGGGGTAGGGCCACCTGGTAATCTGCTTGGGCCCACCTCCTCCCCGCTCGCAAGAGACCTTAAAAGATAGAACACAGAGTGACTATGTCATCTTCTCTTTTACCAATGACCCCTCTACGTCTGCTATTCCTCTCTTATCCAGCTTCCTGTACCAATCCCTTGACTCGCTTTAACTTAGTCTGCAGCTAAGGCAATACACGTGTTCTCAGCTGGTCTGTTACACGTGCTTCTACCATTTTCTTCCCTCCCTACCCTCCTTCCCGCTGGAAGATTTAGGAGCCGTGCTATGCCTGAGGTAAATATCGCCCCTCAACGATACACCCGCTAATGCAACCGTGCTTTACCAAATCTATCTGTTTTTACTTAGTTCTTGTGTGTGTGAATGTTATTATGTGCTTTGAATGATATCTAGTAAACCAAAGTATATTTTACTTCTGTCTCTTCATTGAAACGTATTGGCGCAGCCCATCCTCCGTAAACACTGACCAGAATCCCTATTAAAACACTGTTCCAATTGTCTCTCCTAAAGAGCAATTCGGCTAACACTTTCCTCCCTCAAGTCATAATGGCCACCAAGGTGGCTGACAAATTAAAAATATACATAATAAAAACCACATCTTAAAACCCTTGAAATCATTAAAGCAATTAAAAATCAGAGCTAAAATATACATACAAAACATAAAAACATTGATCAGAAAGGAGAGATCACTGAGAAAATGCCAAATGAGCCAAAAGTCTTCACATGCTGGCAGAAGAAAGCAACAGAAGGGAACAGATGATTCCTGGGGAAAGACTTTCAGAGTTTTGGTGCCACAAATAACAAGGCTCTCAGTTTGGGTTGCCATCTGACTAATCTTAGAAGGCAGGGGTACCTAAAGCTGCTCCCCAGAACATGACCACAGTGGTTGGGTAGGTGCATAGGGAGTAGGCAATCCTTCAGGTATGTTGGTCCCAAACAATATAGGGCTTTAAAGGTCTGCACCAGCACCTTCAATTGTGCATGGAATTAAATTGGGGGCCAGTATAGACAGGCCACATCTGGAATGATATGGTTCCTACAACCCACTCCAGGCAACATCCTGCTCTCAGAATTCTGCACCACTTGAATTTTCTGAACACTTCTCAAGAACAGCCCCACATTAAGTGCATTGCAATAATTTGATCTAGATGTAACCAGGGCATGCACCACAGAAGCCAGATCTTTTCTGTTCAGGAAAGGTTGCAACTGGCTAATCAGTCAAAGCTGGCAGAAGGCACTCCTGGTCACAGTTACCACTTGCTTATTCAACAGTAGTCCTGGGTCCAAGTGCACTCCCAAACTACAGACCTGTTCCTTCAAGGGGACTGCAGTCCCATCCACAATGAGTGATACCTTAAATCCTGAGCAAGTAGCACTTCCATCTGGTTGGGATTAAGCTTCAGTTTATTAACCTGAATCCACTCTAAAACTATCTCCAGTTCAGGGTTTCTATAGATGTGGAAACCAGAAACATTAGGAAAAATACAATTCCCATAGTACTTTTCAAAATCACTCATGCATGCCAAACCAAATAGGAATATGAGAAGGATTCCCTTTAAAAAAAACCCAGCCCTTTATAACTTGTAATAGTTGTACTGTGTGTTTTTGTTACTGACCAAAGCAATATGCCTTATGTGACATGTATGACCTCAGGCTGTGTAACACAATCAAGATGTGTGAAAGCTGTTATGCCATACTGTTCTAAGCTAGAGTGTACAGCTGTCATAATCATCCCTTGTGATCAGGACAATAATGAGTCTGAGCATCCTTCTTTCGTTAGTTTTTCCAAGAATGGAGCAAGAATTCACCCTGGACTGTAAGTGATTTTTCTGACTGTTCTTGCTTCATACTCCCTTCCCTTGCCTAAGTACATACCACAGCTTCACCAAGCCAGGAGCCCAGACTGCAGGGGAAGGGAAATTAGTTCCAGCCTGTTTTTAAAACTGATTTTGTCATTTGTATCTGATTTCAGGCTACTCAGACTTTGATCAATAAAATGTACAACACAGGTATGCATTGGTACAGCATAAATGTTTATTACATACAAACAGTAAGTGAGCTGGTAAACCAGTTTTGGTGTTGCTATTTCAAGTTGGGGTTCATGCAACTGATTATTTATGTATACAAACATTGCCTAGACATAGGATACTAGCATGCAAGAGCTGGCCCATAGCTACAGTGGGGCTACTGGGGGCTCTGCACCCTTCTTTAAAGGGCTAGCCCCTTTCTTTAAAGCCCCCCCCCCACTTCTTAAAGGCCCCCTTCTTCCAAAAAGCATTTAAAGGGATCCTTTAAATGCTTTTTGAGAAGAAGCAGGGGGTGGCATGCACCCCTCTCCCTCCCCTCCTGGCATGGTTCAAAGCACCCTTCAGCTGATCAGCAGGGAGCACATGGCTTGGTGTACAACAACAACAAATTTATTCACAGCAAAAAGCCAGCACTCTAATACAACAAACTAACTCAAACTAAATTCATACAACCACAAGCATAAATGAAATATATAAAATGAATATCAAATAAAGCATGCATGTAAAACCCGTTAAGTCCTGTAACAAATTACATCTATTCATCTTTCACTAGGAGCTTTCTAGTCCTTATAGCTAACCAGCCAAATTTGGCAAGTTTAGCTGTAATCTTGAGGCACCTACTTTATAGGAGGTTCTTCAGCAATTGCATCTTTTGACTAGTTGAGGATAGAGTAGTTGTAGAGAGTGGGAGAATATCACGAAAGTGGCTATATGCCCTGCAGTCATATATAACATGCATTAAGGTTTCAATTCCGTCACTGCAGCAGCAACATATACAATCAGCAAAGTTTTTTAAATTAAACTTTCCCTCTGTAACCACTGAAGGGAGGGCATCCCACCTCATAAGGGTAAACGTTCTCCTTAACTCATGATTTTCTAGATAAAAAAGATAGGGCATAGGCACTACCTTATACAATGGTTCTAAAAGGGCTCGCCATTTGCATGAGTTATTAAGAGCCTCCTGTCTAGCTATGTCCCGGATTCTCTGTCTCACTAACTCTCTTGCTTTGTCGTATGTGAGAGAGCTAAGAAATTGTTTTGAGAGGCCAAGTTGAGAAAGTTTTTTTTTTTTCCGATGACCCTTAGCCAAAGTGGGAAAAAGGTATCCTGGAAAATTAAACTTGCCAACCCTCTAGGAAAAAAGAAAGTTTCAACCAGTATTGAATGGTCAGCATCCAAAGCCTGGCCACCACCGGGATCATGCCTGTTTCTATTCTGATCAAGGTATTTGAAGTACCAGGGGGAACTTGGAGGACTGTTCTTAAAAACTTAGATTGAAAGGCCTCCAGTTTTTTTAAATTTGAAGTGATATTAAAGGGAAGCAAATGGCTTGGATTGCAGGCATGCGCAGCCCCTCGCTTCTTCCCCAAAGCATTTAAAGGATCCCTTTAAATGTTTTTCGACAGAAGCAGGGGGCATGTGCATGCACTCCAAGTCATAAATTCATGCATGCTTCTCTCCCTCCCCTCCTGCAAGATTTAAAGGGGCCTCCAGCTGATTGGCGGGCCACATGCTCCCTGTTGATCAGCTGAAGGGCCCTTTAAATCTTGCCAGAGGGGAGGGAAAGGGGCACACGTGCCACCCCCTTCATTATGACAAATAATGGCAGCCCCACCAGAAAATATTTTGCCCTACAAGCCACAAAATCCTGGCTACATGCCTGTAGAGAGAAAACTAGGTTAGAATCCTACTTTTTTAAAACATCTAAACCCTGTTCATATAGTACAGTGTTATATCTACATCCTGTCTGCATTTGAACATAAGAACATAAGAGATGCCAAAGTTGGATCAGGCCACAGGCCCATCCCGTCCAACACTCTGTGTCACACAGTAGCCAGAAATACCAGTGCCATCAGGAGGTCCACCAGTGGGGCCAGGACATTAGAAGCCCTCCCACTGTTGACCCCCCCCCCCAACCACCAAGATGACAGAGCAACACTTGCCCCAGAGTCCCTATCTATACCTTGTGGCTAATAGCCACTGATGGACCTCTGCTCCATATGCTTATCTAATTCCCTCTTGAAGCTGTCCATGCTTGTAGCCGCCACCACTTCCTGTGGCAGTGAATTCCAAGTGTTAATCACTCTTTGGGTGAAGAAGTACTTCCTTTTATCCGTTCTAACCCGACCGCTCTGCAGTTTCATGGAGTGCCCACGAGTTCTTGTATTGTGAGAAAGGGAGAAAAGTACCTCTTTCTCTACCTGCTCTTTCCCATGACCATTACTTGACATGAAAAGAACAATCAAGTGTATCCTGCACACAGATATGTACAGTGTGTTCACTGTTACTTCTTAACAGGGGTGTATCTTCTGTGCTATCTAGACATGATACCACAAGGCTGGTAAAAGGCTGACAAAACTGCAGGATCTGAGCAATCTTTTCCCCAAGCACTGAGGCACTTCAATGCTTAGTTATGCAGATAGACCTGGACAAAATGGAGCAAAAAATTTACCATCTAACACCTTAGCTAGAATGTCACCCCTATAGAACAGAGACTGAGAAAGCCAAAAAGGATAGATTGTATTTTCTTCCTCTGTGAATGACCTAAAGAGGGACAGACTCTCCAAGGGAGATCAGAAATTCTCAGGACATAAGAAGGAAGCTCTTTTGTTCTTGCTGTTATGCACTTTGTTTCTGTTTTACATTTGCTTGGAGCATCTTCAGGCCACAAAGGGCTAACATTGTAATTCCACATGTCAAGAGACAGTGAGGAGAATCCTGGAAACTGGACAATGGAGGTAATGAAGGATTTTAAAATTGCTGTAAGCTCAAGAAGATGCGAGGCTTGTCCCAGGCTGGTCCTGCCCACTGGCAGTCAACCATTTTGGTTGGAGCTGGGCAGGCTCCTTCAGTTGGAATGAGAAAGAAAGGAGGCTGTACATTTCCCTCCTGAAAACTCAGCTCTCTGATTCCTCTCTTTCCTGTTCTTGGTACCTCTCTTTAAAGGGCCTCTGGCTCACCTCTGGCTCACCACTCTAGTCCTTAGCCCAACCCAGCCCTGGCTGGACCAAGGCAGCAATCGCATGTGTCTGGGAAACAGCAGTAGGCAAAGGCCATGCCTATTGACTTTTATTTTTTTCTCTCAAAAAGTTTTATTATCGGGTTATAACAACATGTCCAACATTATAACATTCCCTTATTTCCAATATGGCCCTTTCCCCTTGCTCCCTCCCTCCCCTTCTCCAGGCTTCCCGCAGTGATCCCACCCTTACCAAATTTCTTATTCTTATCTAATCCTTCTCCTAAACCATAGTTTGATAAGTAACTATTATTTTAACTATCTTTCTCTTATAATCTATCTTATAGGTAACATTTATTTAACTACCATTAACTTCTGTTCAACTCTTTACTCACTCTATTCCTAATAATTATTAAAGCATAATAAATTGTTTCTAACATCCCAAAATATCTCTAGATATTCTTTAAAATCCATCCAGTCTGCAAAGAATTCTTCGTCTTCTTTGTTGTTAAGTTTTCTTGTCAATTTGTCAATTTCTACCATAAAAAGCATTTTTCTAATCCATTCCCAAACCTCCGGTACTCGGTCTTGTTTCCAATATTGAGCATAGGTCATTCTTGCCGTTGTAATCAAATACCATAACAAAGTTCTCTTAGTTACATTCACTTCTTCCATTTTAAGGCCCAAAAGAAGTATTTCTGGTTCTTTTTTAAAGTTACATTTCAAAAAGTTTTGCATTTCATTTTGGACCTCTGTCCAGAAAGTCACTGCTTTATCGCAAGTCCACCACATATGGTAAAAAGAACCTTCTTTTTTCTTACATTTCCAACACTTATTTGACATATTATCATTCACATTAGCAATCTTTTTAGGCATCATGTACCATCTATACATCATTTTAAAACAATTTTCCTTTAAATTCTTACATGTTGAAATTTTCATTGAATTTTCCCATAAACATTCCCAAGATGACATAGCTATTTCCTTATTCATATTAATTTCCCATTTTATCATTTGTTCTTTCACTGTTTCATCTTCTGTGTAACACTTTGATAGTACTTTATAAAGTTTAGCTATCATTTTTTTTACCTTTTTTCACCCACACACCTTCCATTTCATTGTATTTTATCCTAAACCCAAACTCTCTTTTATCAGATTTGAATAAGTCATAAATTTGTCTATAATTTAGCCAATCATATTCAAAGTCTATTTCTTCTCTACTTTTTATCTCATAACTTTTCCCTTCTATTTTAAAAATGTCCCTATACGGTATCCAATCTTCACCTTTATGTCTCGAATATGGTTTAATTACTTCTGCTGAAACTATCCATAGTGGTCTTTCTTAAAAAAAAAAATCTTTTGTACCTTGACCACATCTCAAACAATGATCTTCTTATATAATGATGTTTAAAAAGCTTGTCCATTTTTGTTTTCCCATACCACAAATAGGCGTGCCATCTGAACTTACAATCATGCCCTTCAAGTGCCAGCAGTTTCTTATTGTCCAAGTTAACCCATTGCTCTAGCCAGGTTAGGCACACTGCATCATGGTAAAGTCTGATATTAGGTAATTGAAATCCACCTCTTTCTTTTGCATCGCATAGGATCTTCATTTTAATCCTTGGCTTCTTCCCGGCCCAGACAAATTTAGATATTTCTTTCGGCCACGAGTTCAAAGTCTTAGTCTCTTTCACTATTGGAATGGTCTGAAATAAAAACATCAAACGAGGCAAAACGTTCATTTTGACCACCGATATTCTTCCCAACAGTGACAAATTTAGTGTCCCATTTCTTCATATCCTGTTGTATTTGGCCCCACAGCTTTTTGTAATTGTCCTTAAAAAGATCTATATTCTTCATTGTCAATTCAATACCTAAATATTTAGTTTTCTTAACTACTTCACATTGTATTAACTCTTGCAGTTCCTGTTTTTTATCTCTCGTCATATTTTTACACATCACCTTTGATTTATTCTTGTTAACATAGAATCCTGCCAAGTCACCAAATTCTTCCATTTTTTCCATTAGCAACGGTAAGTTCTTTATCGGTTCTTCAACCAAAAACATTACATCGTCTGCAAATGCTCTGTACTTGTAGGTAAAGCCCTTGGTTGTAAGACCTTTTATGTCCTTGTCTTCTCTTATTCGCCCAAGTAACACTTCTAAAATTCATATAAACAATAATGGAGATAACGGGCAACCTTGCCTTGTCCCTTTTTGTACCTCAAATTGTTCTGTCATCTCTTTATTTACATTCAGTGATGCTTTTTGTTCTGAATAGATTACCTTGTTTATGTTTAAAAATGACTGGCCGATATCCATCTTCTCTATAACTTGAAACATAAAGTCCCAATTCAAATTATCAAAGGCTTTTTCCGCATCCACAAAGAAAAAGCTCACCTCTTTTTCAGGATGTTTATCGTAATTTTCAATTGCATCTATCACCGTTCTTAAGTTATCCTTGATTTGTCTGTCTGGCAAAAATCCAGCTTGCTCTTCTTTAATTGTATCCCACAAATAATTCTTCAATCTTTCAGAAATCACTTTGGCAAATAGTTTGTAGTCATTATTCAAAAGAGAGATAGGTCTGTAGTTTCGTACATTTGTTAAATCTTGTCCTTCTTTTGGAATAAGTGATATACTGGCTTCTTTCCATGTTTCTGGAATCATTTTTGTCTCTCTCATTTCGTTTGACAGAAGTTCAAAAATCGGGGTTAGCTCCTCTTTTAGTTTTTTATAAAATTTTACAGTAAATCTATCTGGTCTAGCTTTCCCCAACTTTGCTCCCTCTATCGCACTATAAATCTCTTCTTTCTGAATTGGGCCATTTAACATTTCTTTTATTTCTTTATCTAATTTTGGCATTTCCATTTTATCCAAATATTTTCTAATTTTTTCCGAGTCCACATTTTTCTTCTGGAATAACTTTGCATAGTACTTTAAAAATCCTCTTTTTATTCCCTTTATATCCACAATTTCCTTTTCATCTTCCATAATTTTGTTTATTATTCTCCATTCCCTTCTGTTTTTCAGTTGCCATGCCAAAAACTTTCCTGGCTTATTTGCTCCTTCAAATGATTTTTGTTGCAATTTTTTAAAGTTCCAATAAATTTCCTGATTTAATATCACATTCAGCTGCTCTTGCAAAATTTGAATTTCTTTAATTATTTTTTTCCAGGTTTTTTCTTTAATTCTTTTTCCTTTTGGTGGATTTTTTCTTGTATGTCACTCTGTTGCTTCATTTTCTTCTTTTTCTCTTTCGCATTCAAAGATATCAGTAGTACTCTCATTAGTGCTTTATACATATCCCATACAGTTTTAATTTTTGTTTCCTGGTTTAAATTCAGCTGAAAAAAAGCTTGCGTTTCCTTACGAAGTATTTCAATTATTTTTTGCTTATCTAATAAACCTTATCTGTTTATCTTAGGTTTTCTCACTGCTTCTCTCAGACCAATTTCTTTCATTCTTCTTAAGAAGTCAGGAAATGACGAATTTAAGCTGAGTCCTCAGCTCGGTTGGCTCCTTTAGTGCTGATCACAAATGCCCACTCCGGGAGGGGGGATCAAAGTGGGACACAAGCCTCCTCCGAGCCTTGATCACACCAATCTCAACCTTCCCTTGGACCTTGTAGCTTGCTACTCAATCCCCCCGACTGGGGGATGCCGCATTGGACAAAAAACTTGCCCAAACTGTCAGAAAGAGCCACCGTCCACCCTGAGCTCTTTCAGGGTGTGTCAACTCACCATTTTTCTCTGATCGGAAGCCATGCCTATTGACTTTTATGACATTGCTGCCTTCAGCTGATTAATGTCTAAAGTGGTTGCATGGATTACTTTGGCAATGAAACATCCCTCTCTGATTCTAGATGTTCATGGCTATTATTCTGGAGCAGCCTGAGCAGAAGATCTTGTGATATGCAATCTTTTACATGTAATATCCTCAGTGCTTGAATTTGCCTCACACAAAACTTAGCATTTTCACATTGCATATTTTCTTGTTTCTTAGTTTGTTTTTCTTATAGAAATGGCAGAGGTGAGGCTATTAAGGAAGTCAGGTGCCCTGGAAGGGGGTCTGACTCACTATATCTGGATGACATTATTTTAACCTTCTTGGTTAAATTAAAAGCTTTTCAGGTGACACGGGATTCATTTCTACTTTTTGAGAAGCATGTTGGAGTTATTATGAGGAGTACCTGTTAGCATCTTCATCAAATTTAGGATTTTTCTTCCTCTTTTAGTCTGCTAACATATAGATGCTGATCAGTGCTCCACTGTAAGCTGTCCCTTAAGGTAAGCTAGAAATAGCAATTTATGCAAAATGTGGTTTCCTGCCTGCTACTTAGTGTTGGGTGGTGGTCACATATACCTCCAGTCTTGTGACAATTGTGCTGGTTTGTCAACATTTTTCCAGACACTACTTAAGGTACTGATTTTATATGTTACAATATGGGCACCATATAATTCAAAGACTGCCTCTGCCAATGTATACTTTTCCATCTGCGGTCAGGTGTACCACTATGTTTGTAATGTAAGCCACCTGTCAGAGTCCCAAGTCAATCAAGCTAGACACCGTTCCTTTATTAAGGTTCAGTTTATTGCGGAAAGTACTTGGGTCATCATTCGACACAATCTGTGTCAAGAATGAGGGGTCAGGTGGGAACCCAAACAGTTATACCCAGTTCATACAGGGCCCCCTGATAGATATGAGCCAATAAGCATAAGCAAGCAAGCGCGCTCAGAAAAACAGCCCAAAGCTCCCAGCAGGAAACAGCAGGACGGTCGAGCAAGTTCCCAAGGCCACAGCAGAGATAACAGGAAGAAACCTGAAATGAATTCCAGCAGACAGGGGGTAGTGGGGGAAACACAGCAACCTATGGCGGCATTAGCCAACATTCTGCCACCCCGAAGCCCTCCCCCCCGGGCTTAAGGGGAAACAGGTGATGAAAAGCATGGACAAGCTTAGGAGCATTGACATGAGAAGCCTCCACCCACTCACGGTGAGCCAAACTGAAATCTGCCCACTCCACTAAATAGAACACTTTCCCCTATTTCAGTTTAGAGTCCAGAATCTGGGCCACTTTGAAATGCTGGTCTCCATTCACCATCACAGGGGAGGGGGTCCGGCCGTTGCAGTCTACACACATTTGGACCCGGATCTTTCTTCAGTAGGTTATGGTGGAAAATGGGATGTAAATGTCTTAGGTTCTTAGGCAGTTCAAGTTCCACAGTTACATCATTCCGTTTACGCACAACCGGGAATGGGCCACATACTTCCACCCCAATTTCTGGCTAGGCTGTAACCCCCTGCATGTTCTTTGTGGACACATAGACAGTATCCCCCCAGTTCAACTCCCACCCCACCAACTGCCTCTTGTCGGCTTGAACTTTGTAGGCAGCTTTGGTCCGGTCCAAAGTCTTTTGAATCACAGGCCAGGTGTCTCGAAGGTTCTGCCACTAAGCCTGCACCTCGGCATCAGGCTCTCCACTGGTCTCCTTGAGGAAGGGCAGTGGACCCCCCTCATACCCAAACAGTGCTTTGAAAGGGGACAACCCTGTGGAAGAATGCACAATGTTATTGTAACAGTACTCTGCATATGGTAGCAAGTCCACCCAATCGTCTTGCCGATAGTTGGTGAAACTCCTCAAAAATTGTTCCAAGATCTGGTTCACTCATTCCATTTGGCCATCAGTCTCTGGGTGATGGGTGCTACTGAGCCCCTGTTCCACCCCCAATAAGTCCATGAGACCCTTCCAGAATTTGGCCTTTCTGATATTAGATTTGCAGGGAGAGAATGTAATTTCACAGTGTGGTGCATAAACATCTTGGCCAATGCCTTTGCAGTGGGCATGTCAGGTTCCACAGCAAGTAACTCTTCACACATGTTTCCTAAGAAGCGTTATGCTTTATTAGTGAACAAGACTGGTACCATGTCCACAGGATTATTGTTAGGAATAACTAGAAGGCGGGAACATCCCAATACATATAGCTGGGCAAGGCAATTAGCTAAGCAAATGAACTTCGAGCGCGCGCGAGGAAAGACTCCTGGCAGGAGATTACATAATGAGCAGGAGAGTCTCAGGGTTTCCTGAGAGTAGAAAAATTCACACCAAATGTGGACCGCAAGCCCTCCCTACCTCACAAGGCCAGACTGATAACGGCATCTAGCTCCCATGGTCTCCCTGGCATGTTTACTGCAAGCTGCTGAGCTGCAAGCAAGCGGGAACAGGGAAGGGTAGACTACACAGAAATGGCAGCTAGCTGACATCCTGCCCCCTCAAAAGCACATCATCCCCCCCACAGCAGATAGGGGACCGCCTGGTGTTTCTGGGAATTGGGCATAAAACTTGCATAGGAGTTTGGGGTCTTTCGGGATCCCAATGTAGCCATTCCACTAGGTAGAACAATTGCCCACGCTTCATTTTAGAGTCCAAAATTGCAGATATTTCATGATGTTCCTCCCCTTCCACCAGAATTGGGGGTGGTCGAGCCAGTTCCGGGCGCCAGGTGTTAGACATTGGGCAAGGCTTTAGTAAGATGAAATGAAAAATTGGATGAATGTCCTGCATGTTCTTAGGCAAGTCAAATTCAACAGTCACTTCATTAATCAGCCTAACAACTTTAAACGGCCGAATGTATTTCCACGCCAACTTTCGGTACGACTGTGACAAACGTAGGTTTTTACTAGACATATATACAGAGTCCCCAGGCTGCAGAGCCCAACCCTCCACCCTCTTCTTGTCAGCCTGTTGTTTGTAAGCGGCCTTAGCCATGTCTAAAGCATCGCAGATCTTGGGCCATGCCTCTCTTAATGCAGAGCTCCATTCAGAAGCCTCCTCCCCTTTCCCCGGAGTGGAAGTCAGAAAGGGGATCGAGGGGCTGTCATAACCAAAAGCCGCTTTGAATCGTGACATTCCTGTAGAAGCGTGGTAAGAATTGTTATAACAAAATTCAGCAAGAGTCAGTAGGTCTGTCCAATCATCCTGTTGGAAGTTTGTGAAACACCTCAAATATTGTTCAAGGGTTTGATTAACCCGTTCGGACTGGCCATCAGTCTCTGGATGATAAGCACTGCTCAGGCCCTGTTCAATGCCCATGAGTTCCAGGAGCTCACCCCAAAACTTTGAAACAAATTGGGGGCCCCTGTCCATTATTATATTGGTAGGTAGTGTGTGGAGCCTGACCACATGGTTGAGGAAAGCTTTGGCCAAAGTCTGAGCCGTTGGCACACTGGAGAAAGGAATGAAATGAGCCTGCTTGGAGAATAAATCCACAACCACCCAAATTACCGTCATGGCCTTGCTGGGAGGAAAATCGGTTGTGAAATCCATGGAAATAACCTCCCATGGTCTATCTGGCATTGGTAAAGGTTTCAGTAATCCGGGGGGCTTTCCCTTCCTGGGTTTACACATAATGCACGTTTGACAGGAATGTACAAATAGAGACAAATCCTTCCGCATGTGGGGCCACCAGAAGGTGCGTTGTAGGAGATGTAGTGATTTCACAAAACCTGTGTGACCAGCCGGTTTAGATCCATGCACTAGACGCATAATTTCCCCCCGCAACAGATTTGGAACAAACACCCATCCGGCCCCAGTGCCAACTTCCCCCCCACTCCACTTCCTGCTTGTCGAGCTCCAAAAAGGCGGTGGCGAATTTGGCCTCCCATCCCCCAGGAGGGGAGGGCAGAGAGGAGGCATGTTTAGCCTGCCTCCGGGTTGTTACCACCCCACCCAGGTGGAAAGGTGTAAATATAGACTCCAGGACCTCCTCCCGCCAGCTTTCGTGCTGCGGGAGGCAGGAATAGGCATTCGCCAGCGAGTTCGCTTTCCCTGGGAAATGGTGGAGAGTGAATCGAAACTTAGAGAAAAAATCAGCCCATCGGAGTTGATTGGCATTTATGTTACGGGGTGTGTGAAGCATTTCAGGGTTCTTGTGATCTGTCCACACTTCAAACGGCACCCTTGCCCCTTCCAGCCAATGTCTCCATGTCGAGAGAGCCAGCCGGATTGCCCCAGCTTCCCTGTCCCAAACCGACCAATTGAGCTTGGTGTCGGTGAATTTACGAGACACGTAGGCTAAGGGATGGAGTTTGCCTTCTGCTCCTTCTTGCAAAGTTGCCCCACCCATAGCTACATCTGAGGCGTCTGTTTGCACCACAAACTTTTTTGTTTTGTCCGGGTGTGCAAGGATGGGCTCGGTGGTGAAAAGGGTTTTCAGCTTGTTGAACACCTTCTGGCATTCATGGGTCCACAGCAACGTAGCTCCAGGCTTAGTAGCTTCAGGACTTTTCCCTTCGTTTTCAGCAAGTCAGTGAGGGGTAAGCTCACCTGGGCAATGTTCAGCAGAATGTTTCTATGGAAATTGGCAAACCCTAAAAAACTTTGGAGTTGCCGGCGAGTTCTGGGTGCCTCCCACCCCAAAATGTCTTTAACCTTCCCCTGGTCCATTTCTATGCCCCGTGGGAGATGTGCTGGCCAAGAAATCAATTTCTGGTGTGTGGAACTCGCACTTAGACAGTTTGGCGAACAGTTTGTGCTTGTGCAACTTTTTGAGGACCTATCTCACCAACTACACATGGGAGGTCTTGTCGGGGGAGTAAAACACAATGTTGTCCAATAAACAAGCACCCCCTTAAACAGGTGCTCATGCAACACTTCATTTATCAAATTCATGAAGACCCCCGGGGCCCCATGAAGACCGAAAGGCATCACCAGATATTCAAACTGCCCCAGAGGAGTATTGAAAGCGGTCTTATACTCATCCCCCTCTCTTATGCGCACCCGAAAGTAAGCGTCGCACAAATCCAGTTTGGAAAAGATTTTCCCTTTAGCCACTTCAGTGAGGAGATCCTTGATCAATGGCATTGGGTACACATTTGTAGAGGAGACAGCATTCAAACCCCTATAGTCTGTGCAAACCCCCATCCTTCTTTTTTCGGAAGGGAACAGGAGCTGCGTATGGGGAGGAAGCGGGTCGGATGAAACCTTGTGCAAGGTTTTTGTCAATAAACCTCCGCAACTCCACTTTCTCCCAGGGGCTCATGGCATAGATTTTCCCTTTTGGCATTTTGTGCCCTGGCAGCAGCTCGATGGCACAGTCAGAATTGCGATGGGGGGGCCAGCTCATCAGCTTCGGCTTCACCAAATACTTGAGCCAGATCCCTATATTCCTGAGGGATTTGTTTTAGTTCCTCAGCAGCTAAGCACGCTCGAACCTGGTCACTGACAGGCGTCACCCCCCACTTCGGGTTCCAGAGGTGGCTTTAGCATCTGGGGGAGATGAACTTTACCACTCTGTCCCCCCATAAAATATACGGATCATGC
>NW_015176540.1:47059-99416 GCF_001447785.1 Gekko japonicus | reverse complement strand
CCATGGAGCCAAGGGTTTCCCAGTACCAAGGGGAATCTAGTCCCTGGGGCCACGATAAAGGTCCTTTCCTCCCAATGATCCCCTGCCCCCATGTGTAACAGTACAGTCTCGTATTTACAGGGGTCTTTCATCGGGGATCCATCCATTTGGGTAAATACTAACGGCTCGGTCAACTTGACCCCATCTGCATCCAAGGCAGCGACCAGGGAGGGGTTAATTAAATCTCGCCCGCACCCTGAGTCGATGAGGCACCGGACCCTGATGTACATGCCCAGTGCAGGATTTATCAAAGTCACAGTCATGAGAAAAAGGGGTGGGTAGTTGCTCACCACTTCTGGCGCTTCCGTTGTGGGGTCCTGCTGCTCTGCGCCACTTACAGCAGGACCTGGCCTTTTCCCGCCGGCTCTGTCTCCTCCTCCCCGCTTGACTCATACTCCACTTTGGCTTGAAGGGCGCAGGGCCCTTTCGCTTTCGCTGTACTCTTCCTAGGGGTGAAGTCGCTCCTGCGCTTGTCACCTTCTTTCCCTGCACACCTCTACCTTCTCCCAGCGGGCAGTTAGCAGTGAAATGGCCATGATCCCCACTTCTTAGGCACAGCCCTTGCTTCATCCGCTGCTCCCTGACGACTTCCCCGAGGCCCCAGCTTTTGCTTTGGGGTGGGGATGCGCCGGTGTTGTTCTTCCACCCGCTACTGCGTTATCCAGATGCATAGTGTGCAAATGGCTCTTGGCACTCTCAGCCTCCTGCATCCAAGCGTCCAAGGTCTTTGGGTCTCGGGTCCCCAGAACCACATTTTGGATCTCTGCGTTCAGGCCCAATCTGTACTGCTGGGCAAACACTGGGTCTGTCCAGTCCCAGATTTTGGCCGCCTGCTGATGGAATTCAGTGGAATACTCCCGAACCATTAACTTGCCTTGCTTGAACATCCGGAGGAACGCCTCTACTTTTTCACCCACCATGTGGTCTTCAAACTGGGCTCGCAGTGCCCACATGAAGGCATCAATGCTCTCTAACTCCCTCACCTCCAAGTTGTGGAGCCCCACATACCAGCTCGTTGCTGCACCTCGCAGGCAGGAAGCGATGAAATCAATTTGCATCTCCTCGTCAGGGAACAAGTGAGCCCAGCGTTCAACAAACTTCATCACCCGCATGGTAAAGAATGACAGGTTCTCCAGGTCGCCATCAAATGTTACGTCCAACAAGTCTTTAGGTTGTGGCATCACTGGGGGAGGGGGGGAGCTGGAACCAGTGGTAGCGCCAGGGGTTGCAGCTGGCCCAGCGGTGGAAGAGGAGGGGGTGGCAGCGGTGCAGGCGGTTGTGGGACTGGCAGGCCAGGACTTGGGCCTGGGGCCGACACTGGAGGGGGATGCTGTGGCGGAACAGGAGGGGCAGCCATTTGGGTCTGCACTGCTTGGGCCACTATCCCTGGAAGGTTATGGAGTAAATGTCCCATGTCATGCATAATAGTGTGACGGTCCAGTTCCAACACATCCAATCTCCTGTCCACGTCCAAACCTGGACTCACCGACGATCTCGGTGGGAATTAGATGGATCAACTCGGGGTCATTCCAAAGCTCCTGGAGCTAGACCGCGGGTCAAAGATGCTGTCTTGACTCCTACTCCCTGGTACCAACCAGGTAGTTTGCATGGAGTCACCTAGATGCCTGCCCCAATCCCTCTCTCTATGGTGGTAGGTCACCCCAAATGCACCGGGATGAACGAGATTGTCGACCTCGGGATGGCCCCTCCATCCGTAGAGGCTGGCCCGCCGGGGCCTGGCATCGTTATTGGCACCCCTGTTCCCACCGTGGTGGCTGGGAGCGTCACCGGTGCCCCCATGGTAGTCGGAGTAGGGGCCACCGTTGTGATCGGTGTAGGTGCTGCTGTTGTTGTCGGGGTAGGCGCTGCCATTGTGATCGGGGTAGCACCCCCTGTCCCACCGGGGCCGCTCATCTTGTTCTAGAGAGACTCGGCTCGATGGAGAAAAGAAAGGAATTCCTAACAATTTCTGTCAAATTCCACAGCAAGTGACTCTTCACACATGTTTCCTAAGAAGCATTATGCTTTATTAGTGTACAAGACTGGTACCATATCCACAGGATTATTGTTAGATATAACTAGAAGGCGGGAACATCCGAATACATATAGCTGGGCAAGGCAATTAGCCAAGCAAATGAACTTCGAGCGCGCGCAGGGGAAGACTCCTGGCGGGAGATTACATAATGAGCGGGAGAGTCTCAGGGTTTCCTGCGAGCAGAAAAATTCACACCAAATGTGGACCCCAAGCCCTCCCTACTTCACAAGGCCAGACTGATAACAGCATCTAGTTCCCATGGTCTCCCTGGCATGTTTACAGCAAGCTGCTGAGCTGCAAGCAAGCGGGAACAGGGAAGGGTAGACTACACAGAATTGGCAGCTAGCTGACAGGGCAGCTGCCTGAATGGTATGAAATGGGCTTGTTTTCAACACAGATCCACCACCACCCACACGACCATTTTCCCTTTACTGGGCGTCAGATCTGTAATAAAGTCCATCAAAACAACTTCCCAGGGTCGGCTCGGGGTAGGCAAAGGTTGAAGAAGTCCTGGGGGCTTCCCCAGCCGGGGTTTGCACATGATGCATGTTTGACATGACTGCACATATAAAGACACATCTTTCCTCATGCTGGGCCACCAAAACTGCTGCTGCAACAAGTGAAGAGTATTCAAGTACCCACACTACCCAGCCAGTTTGGACCCATGCACCAAATGCATAAAATTTTTCCGTAGGGAGATGGGAATGAATAACCACGATCCCTTATACCAGCATCCGTTGTCTTTTCTCTTGAGTGTACCATCAATCTCCACCTCCTGCTGGTCTGTATCAGAGAGGATGGAGGCAAACTCGTGTTCCCAGGCCCCCCCACTCCCCTCGCTTTCCACTTTAGCCTGACACCGAGTGAGGACCGCCCCACCCAGTTGGGTGGGAGTGAACATCAAGTCTACTACTTCCTCCCTCTGGCTGTCGTGTTGGGGGAGGCACGAAAGAGCATCAGCAAGGGAGTTGGCTTTTCCCGGGAAGTGATGCAAGGTGAATCAAAGCTTAGAAAAGAAATCAGCCCATTGGAGTTGCTTGGCGTTTAAGCTGCAAGGGGCGCGCAATATCTCCAAGTTTTTGTAATCAGTCCAAACCTTGAACGGCACTCTAGCCCCCTCCAACCAATGTCTCCAAGTGGAGAGGGCAAGCTTGATGGCCGCCACCTCCTTGTCCCACATCACACAATTGCATTCAGTCACGGTGAATTTCTGGGACACATACGCCAAGGGGTGCAGCTTGCCATACCCCCCCTTGCAGGATCGCCCCTTCCATGGCTACATCCGATGCATTGACTTAGACCACGAATTTCTTTTTTTAATCTGGATGGGCCAGCATGGGTTTGGAGGTGAACAAGCTCTTAAGTTTATGAAATGCCTCCTGGCACTCAGGGGTCCAGTCCAACCTCGCCCGGCCTGGTGCTCCCAGGCCCCTTCCCTCTGGTTTTTAATAAGTCTGTGAGGGGTAGGCTAATTTGGGCAAAGTTTGAGATGAAATTTCTATAAAAGTTCGCAAATCCGAAGAAGGAGTGGAATTGGCAGCAGGTGTAAGGCGCCTCCCACCCCAGAATGTCCTGCACCTTTGCGGGGTCCATCTCTAGCCCTTGGGGGGAGATGTGATAGCCCAAGAAATCCACTTCAGGCTGATGGAACGCACACTTGGAAAGTTTTACAAACAGCTTATGATCATACAGAGTTGGGAGCACGTCCCTCACCAACTGCACATGAGCCTCCTTGGTGGAGGAGTACAATAAAATGTCATCTAGATAAAGCAGGGCCCCCCTGAATAGGTGCTTGTGTAATACTTCATTGATCAGGTTCATGAATACTCCCGGAGCCCTCTGGAGCCCAAACGGCATGACCTGGTATTCAAACTGACCCAGGGGGGTGTTAAACAGTTTTATACTCATCCCCCTCTTTGATACACACTTGGAAGTATGCATCCTGCGTATCCCACACCACCTAAAGCAAATTTGTGAGGAGGATATTCATTGTCAAATAAAGGTGTATCCCTTACATAGTCTCATAAACAGGGCTAATAGTCTTCTTATCAGAGACATCAGATCTTCTTTTGCCTGCCATCTGTCTCAATTTTACCATTACATAGATTCAACTATCTTTCCTTCTGCTAATTAGAACTCACAGGATTGCCTAGGATACAGACAGTTTGGCACCTGCTTTCTAGTTCTGTATAATATGTGGCCATATTCTCAAAACAAAAACAATGAAATAACTTGCATATTAGGTATATTGTAAGTATGGAAGAGACTCCTGTTTCCACCTTGTATTCTGGTTTGCAATAGTTATTTTATCATGTTGTTCTTTGTTCTTCCTCCAGTTATCTCCAAGTAGCATAATATGGATCCTACACAGTCTCCCATCCAGACAGCATATATGTCCAGACATAGAGAGTTTAAGGAGTAGCAGTGTATCATGTTGTATATCAGGTTGCGATTCCTCTCCTACACAGTGCATCTTCATGAAACAAACCTAATGAGACCTGTTATCAAGGACATCCAGTCAGGATAATTGAGAATCAATGACTAATCATGGTTTCTCATGGGTAAGTTTGAGATTCAGACTGAAGTCAGAATACCCCTTTTGTATTGTAATATATTTCCACTGCTAACTCTGGCTTTACCAGTCACAGAAATAATTGACTTTCTGTGATGACTTTCCCTAGCAACTACAATAGGACACATTTGTAAGAAGCATACATATGGGATATTAGTGTGTTATGTTCAATGCACAGTACTTTATGTGCAGAATTTGCATTCACATGTATAGGTTCACTTGTCAGGTAGAAATGCTTGTTTTCTGGAGCTTCTGTGGGAGAATTAATGGCTGATTAACCTTTACGGAGCTCCTGCCCGCCCGGCAATGCTGATGGTGGGCGGGGGCTGTTTTGCCACCCCAAAGAATTGGGACGACAACAAAGCAGGTGTCAGACTCCCATCGCATCACCGAAGTACACACTTGTAGGAAAAGGTTTTACTTTATTTGAAGCAATAGGTGCATAACAAGATCACTGTTCAGAATGAGGCAAAAGCATGGATCCCAATAGATTATAGTAAATTCAAAAAGCTGAGGCCCAATTGCGGGACTTCCTGTGCGCGCCATTGAGCCTGGGAAGCAAGGCTTGTAGATAATCATAACACATTTGCTTCTCATGGATAGTACCATGAGATCACCCAAGCTACTACCCGCCAGCAACCACCTGTGGCCTTGAGAGATACGGACATTCCTGCAACTAGGCAATTAAGTGCACAAACAGGCATACATGGGAAAGTGAAAGCAGACAAGCGCATACATAGAGAATAGGAAAACACATTGGCAGCTTGCTGACAGCAGGACGCTATGCATCCTGACGAGGGGGCGGAGCCAGCTGTTTCAAAGGGCCAGGCTCCACTCCCGCTCCTGGCAGTTGCTCCGCATGCTCGTCCAGGGAAGAGCACGCAGAGTGGAGCTTCTTAGACTGGCCTGCTCCCCTGCGGCCCAGTTGCTGGCCCATGCAGGAAGAGGCGGCAGGAGTTCTGGCTGTTGGAGCAGGACATCAGTGGGCCAATTTTGGCCCAATTAAAGCGGCAGCTGTGGCGTTTGGGCAGTCCGCTCGCTGGCCCTGTGCAGGAGGGGGGCTCCCTCATACGTGGTTAATGGCGGCAGCAGCTGGTCCCTGGGCCTGTGGAGCGGCGTGGCTGTTCCTGAGAGGGGCTTAGTGAAGCTCTCCAGCGGTAGGTTCCTGGGGCCGGATCAACTGCGAGGCGATGCACAGCGGCCCCTCGTCGTTCATTGTGGCTCAAGTGGTTAAGACGCTGAACTGCAGGCTGTGGAAGGTCGGTAGTTCAGCAGTTTGAGACCCAAGTGCCACATGAAGGAGTGATCTCCCATCTCTAGTTCCAGCGCCTGCCAACCTAGCAGTTCGAAACCAAGAAATTGCAAGTAGATAAATAGGTACCACTTCGGTGGGAAGGTAACAGCGTTCTGTGGGCCTTGGTGTTTAGTCATGCCTGCCACATGACCACGGAAACATCTTCGGACAGCGCTGGCTCTTCGGCTTTGAAATGGAGATGAGCACCGCAACCCTAGAGTCGGATTCGACTGGCTTTTGAGCAAGGGAACCTTTATCTTTACCATTATATATAAATCCCACCCCACCGATCCCCCGCACATGCATATCTCCGTGGCTGCAATTGGTGAGGCTGCGCTGGGCCACATTTTTTCGCTTGCCTGGCCCAGTCTTTTAATTGCCCCCCCCACACACACACACTTAGGGTAAACTATTGGAATTCTCCCTAATGTTGGGGAGAGGTTGCCTATCTGTCAGCCACCATTGAATGGGCGGCCAGTTTAGAGAGCTCCAGCCAGGCAGGAGGCAGCCATTTTAGGCAGACTGGTTGTGAGGCAGCCATCTTGATAGGGTGAGTAGGAGTGGCCATCTTAGGGGTGGCAATTCCAAGTTGCCATTTTGAGGTGGTCTTGTGCCGGTGGCCATTTTATATTCATAGAGAAGCAGCCATTTTAGTAAGCCTACATTGCCCAGCCATTTTAGTGGAGGATACGGAGCGTCATTCGGTGACTAGTGGCCTATAGAGTTAGTGGTTGTTAGCATACATTCACTAGGTAGTGGGTTTACATACTTTATTGTTATGGCTTCTAGGAAAGGCCAAGGGGAAGAAGCCAGCGCCTAAGCAGCCCCCGGTGCAGCCAGCACCGATTATACCATCTGTTGATGAGAAGGATGATCCTGTAAATGCAGCTATTTTGCAGAGGTTGGAGGCCTTGGAAAAGCAACGGGGTGCAACCCAGGCAAGTGGAGGGGTTAAAAGAGCGCAAGGAGATTCTAACGTTTCTTTCCAAGCAGAGGTGCTTGCCCACTTGGCATTTTTGGAGGACAAACAGGTGGGGAACGAAGGTGACGCATTGACGTCTGGGCAACAGGGGCAGGACACTGAGGAACTTCAGGTCGAGGTGTACAAGGAGCCCACACAGAATTAGGGTAAGGAAGGACACAATGGAAAGAGTACTTCATACTGGCCTTGGGGCCCATGCCCTCAGGGTGCCCCTGGGCCCGCACCACAGGTGGCACCAACAAGCTGTCACCATTATGCAGGATGGAGTTGTGGGCATCCACCCCCCCCCCCCGGGGTTTGCCCTGGATGGGGATATTCACAGCCATGTTCTGGGTTTACAAATATGGGGGCTGTTTCATATGACACAGTCTCAGCCGGCGCCATGCCATCAGGCAATTCAGCACTACCACTCGGGGATCATCTCTCTATTGCCACAAAGGAGAAGATCCTTAAGGGCGAATATGTAGACGTAATCACATTATTGTACAGAGAGTTGGGGGGAAAGGAGAGGGAGGACCTAGAGGAGAGGGAGAAGGAACGCCTGATGAGGCGAGTGGTAGACAGGACCTGGGCAAACCGGTACCCTGGATTTTTGATATATGCCACAGTGATAGTTCAGCATCATCCATGGAGAGCCCTTGCGCTGCTCCAATACATGGATATCATTTATAGGGCTTACACGGATTTCGCAAGCTCGGCATGTTCACAGTATGATGAGGAATTCTGTATGTGTGCGGCCATGAATACTGCAATGTGATGTGACCAGATACACCCGGACCTATGGTTGCACATTATGTCAACAATCAGGACACCAGGGAGTGAGAGGATGCATAGTGGTCATTCAGTGTGTAAGTTACAAAGCCAGCTGAGTACCCGCTCCCAGGCAGGGCAGGTGGTTCAGCAACGCCCGCTTTGCTGGGAGTTTACCTCCCATGGGACATGTGGTCGAAAGTCATGTTCATTCCGGCATGAGTGTCCATTATGCACAGGTTCCCATGCATTCACTAACTGCCCTAAGCCGACGGGCCGGGGAGGCGGTAGAGGTGGCAAGTGCTCTGGAGAGGGGGGAGGCTTTTACCCCCAACCTGATAAAGGGACCTAGCCCAAAAAAGCTGGAAATTTTAGAGTGTTGGTTGAAGGACTATCCGAACCAACTGGACCGCAGTTACCTATTGGAAGGTTTTAGGTTTGGGTTCAGGATAACTTTTCAGGGTTCTAGGACTCCGTACATGGCTCCTAACTTGAAATCAGTACAAGGTATGGAGCAAATAGGGGAAAAATTGCCAAGGAATGTACAGAGGGTAGAGTCCTGGGGCCTTCTCCTTCCCCCCCAGTTAGCAGTTTGAGGGTTTCCCCATTGGGAGTTGTGCCAAAGAAGGCACCTGGAGAATATTGCCTCATTCACCACTTGTCTTACCCATGTGGGGAATCGGTGAATGACGTGATACCTGAGAAGTTGTGTTCTGTTAGGTACACCTCCTTTGATCAGGCCCTGCGGGTGGTGCACAGCTGTGGACAGGGAGTGGAGTTGGCAAAATGTGACATTAAGTCAGCCTTCCACTTCCTTCCTGTCCACCCAACCGACTTAGAGCTCCTGGGATTTGCTTTTGAGGGCAAATTTTACATGGATAGGCCCCTTCCTATGGGTTGCTCTGTATCCTATGCTGCTTTTGAGAGGTTCAGTTCCTTTCTGGAGTGGGCCTTGCAGTACAGGATGGGTCTCAGCAGTACTGCCCATTACCTTGATGGTTTTTTATTGGCAGGAAAGAGGGGTACAGGCCAATGTGCCTTTTTGCTGTCCAGCTTTATCAATCTGGAAAAGGAGCTGGGAGTTCCTCTGGCTCAGGAAAAAACTGAAGGCCCGTCCCCTATTTTGACTTTCCTGGGAATAGAAGTTGACATGGTGGGGCAGTTCTGCAGATTGCCTGTGGATAAATTAACTGTGCTTCAGACATTAATAGACACAGCTAGGGAAAAGAACAAAATAACCTTGTTGGAGTTGCAGCAGTTGGTTGGTCACCTCAACTTTGCATGCAAAGTTTTGGCACCCTGCAGGGCCTTTGTTAGGAGACTTTGTGAGTATATGAGGGGTCTATGTCTTCCCCATCATAGGACTAGGGTCACAAAGGGGATATGGGATGACCTCCTTGTATGGAAGAAATTTTTGGGTTCATACAACGGGGTATCCTTTTGTCGTGAGGACCTCCTAGTCAAAGTGGAGCTGCAGGTTGCATCTGATGCTGCAGGTTCCTCCAGCTTTGGAGTATATTTCCGGGGGCACTGGAGTGCTGGGGACTGGCCTGAGGAATGGTTTCAGGCAGGGTGGATCAAGAACCATACCTTCCTTGCAGCAAGAATGACTTATGCTCAATGTTGGAAACAAGATCATGTCCTGGAGGTGAAAGACTGTATTAGAAAATTATTACATATGGTAGAAATGGACAAGATGACATGGAAGTTAAATGACATGGAAGCAGAAGATTTCTTTGAGGACTGGAAAGATCTGAAAGAATATTTGGGGAAAAACGGAGAACTAAAAGATGTCATATTTTGTTTTGACACTTATTGACAATGAGGAGATAATATATGGAAGTAATTGTTACCTATTGAAACTATATGAAAGAAAATGTAGAACAACATTTAAGTAATGTGCAGGAGGTCGGAGCACTGCGGGAAGCCTTTTGTGGGGGAAAGGGAGGGGGGTAGGATATTGGATAAGTAGAAATGTTTGAATTAAAAATGAATGTAATTGAATATATCCTAATAAAATTGTTTTGTTTTGTTTTTAAAAAAAGAACCATACCTTCCTAGAATTTTTTCCGATTGTCGCAGCAATGTGGATTGGGTCATGGGAGTTCGTCAACCACACCGTCCACTATCTTTCCGGATAGAGGCCACATCAATGGCAGCGGCCATGGGGTATACGGGCGGCGAAATTCAGTGGCTAGGTCGTTGGAAGTCACGCTGCTACAAGGGTTATGTCCGGAAGTTCGTTGTTTAAATATCCCATAAGGTTAACTGATTTATTAATAATGTTCTTTTACAGATGCTGCAGGCCGCGGAACGAGACGAAGGGTTACCGTCTGCGGCCACAGCATGGTCTTTTGGGCAGCTCATTGGGTCAGAAGGACATCCAATGACTCTCAGCTTGGCCTTAGTGCATGGGCGGAAGTGGAATGGCTGGGGAGTAAGGGCATGTGAATGGCCCACGCTCCTTCCCCTGCTGTTTGACAAGAGGAAGGGGCCTCCTCCTCACGTCCTGGTAATACACTTGGGGGGCAATGACCTAGGCCTATTGAAGGGCAAGGCCCTTGTGTTGCAAGCTGAGGCAGATCTTGCGAGGATAAGAGCAAGGCGGCCCGGCATCAAGATGGTATGGTCAGCCATACTGCCCCGCCAGGTGTGTTGAAACTTGGAGGACCCCAGGTGTATTGACCGCACCAGACGCAAAGTTAACAAGAGGCTGAGAAAGGCCATGGAATCTGGGTTGGGTATGTTTTTGCTGCACCCCGATATACAGGTCATTTTCCTGGAACTGTATAGAGACGATGGGGTTTGTCTGGAAAGGGCAATGGGATATTTTTACAGGACTTGCAGCAAGGGATTAGGTCGGCATTAGGATGCTGAGTGGGGAGCAAAGGCCAAAGCAGAGGCTTGACCTTGGCTGTGGCAGGTTTCTGCAAGCAAGAAAACGGAACTGGTGAGCACCTTACGGCATATCCCGTTAGGGATCAGGGGGTCATCAGGAACTGCCTTCAGATTTCAAAGTCCGGGGTGGGGAATGGTGATCACCTCCACTGGGAACCTTTTAGGGCAGGCTCCTCCCTGCAGGTTCGAAGGCTTCAGGGGTAGGCGCTCCTAGAGGGCAACCAGTTTGCTGGGCGGCTGGTCACGAGCCAGAGAGTTGGCTCATGATCAGAGTTGGGTGACCTACCCTTCAAGGACAAGGGGGTTGGTCAGGGAGTGATGCCTGCTTTGCCTGTTCCATGCTTGCTTAGTTGTACTGCTGCAATGTTCTGTTAACTAGTTAATAAAGTGGCCCTTGTTTTATTCCAAAACTGTTGTCTGTCTCCTTATTCTGGCTGGGGGGGCAACTCCCACCCACCTATTCTTCCCCAGAGACTCTCACTCTGTTTCATTATCCTGTTAGCTAGGATTATTGCCAGTCTTGGAACATATTTGGGGGAGGTGGAGTGGCAAAACTGGGAGGAGTGAAAGATTGTGGGAGAAAATCAGTGGATAGATGAAGTGTGAAGCATTCACCATCCTCTCACCAATTCTCTAGCTTGACTGCATCAGCATTAGGTGAAATTCTATTGTATTCTTCTGCTCAATGTCTTAAACCAAAGAACAAAGAGATAATATAATTCACAAACAATACTGGCTTTACATTCTGTGTTTCCTGCCACCCATTCTCTTACTGTACCAAAGGTCAAAATATCAAGACACATACCAAACTGGAAATGTATGATGGATTCCTAGCTTCCTGGCCCATATAAAATGCCAAAGTCCTGTATTCAGTGAGATTGTGATAAAGGAGGTATGTAGTTCCACAAAGTCCTTTGTTAATATGCCTGTATTGCACTAAAGTTAGCGAACCAGACTTTTCTATTCATTCACCTGTGAAGCTATTTTCTTTTTTTTCTAACTACAAATGTTTACAACTTTTGCTATTAAAAATATCTTTACATGACAAAATATCAAAAGAAGTCCCTTGCAATAGCAGGTAATTGTGAATATACCTCCTTTATAGTATGTAGTAATGGAAATGTTTCTGTTATGACCCAGGCAATTTGCAGTTGCAATTGTTATAACGTTGTATTTGCATATTCATGCTGTGGAGATTGTTACTGTTTCAAAACATTTCCTCATTGTCTAGAGCTGAAACAATAGGTGCATGAGTAGAGTTAATGATTCTGAATCCATCTGGGAATATAACCCTGTCATATTCTCTGACTGTCTGTCAATGATGTGTCCTTGAAACACAGTGACTGCTGATATGTTTTCAGTGGAATGCTCACGAATGGTGTGAGCATCCAGTGCAATAGGAGAATTCAATTATCTGAGCTACTGGAATTCTGTTACAAACATGTTGTGACTGGCAGTTAAAACTAGAATTTGCAGAAGTTTGAATTTTTTAGCATTGTAGTAGCTAGTTCAGGTAGTTCTTCCCCATATTACTATCACTAGAAATGAAAGTTGATTGTAATTTTGGAAAATTTTGCCTCCTTCCAGAGAAACCTCTTCGTTGGGAAGCCTCATTTTAAAATCTTTAAAATCTCCTTTCCCTTCCCCTCCCCACAATAGACACCCTGTGAGGTAGGTGGGGCTGAGAGAGCTCTTTTTGAGAACTGTTTGTGAGAGAACAGCTCTGAAAGGACTCGTGAGTGACCCAAGGTCACACCAACAGCTGCACGTGGAAGAGTGAGGAATAAAACTCAATTCTCCCAGATCCTAACCACTAGACCAAACTGGCTCTGAAAACACCCTTGAATTAATAAGGAAGGGATACAAGTAACTGTGTTAATTCGTTTGCTGTAGTAAGAAAAGTAACCCTTATAATAGCATGCACTCATCCTTTTGATGTCTGAAGCAGGTGTGATTTAGTTACTCCCACATAATGCCCACAAATACATTTTAAAAATGCCACCCATTTAACATGTGAGTGATGGACCTACTAAAAGGGGCAGGATCACTTGCATCGTGAGTATATGCACTATCTCAGACACATGGTGAAATGTTTTGACATTTTCTGGACTCATATGGGACTAACTGCAGAAGGAGGCCCAAGCTGATCAAAAGGGATTGTAGTCATCATCTGATGACTCCTTCCTGCTGAACTGCACAAAGAGAAATGAAAGTGTCCACATTTTATAGTTCATTAAAATTCTTTCTTGCAGAGGAGGCACACAAAGGTATGATGCTTTCCCCCCTCTCTCCACTGTGATGCCCCCCCCCACTGGCAGGTGATATGCAGAAGTACAGATCTCTTAAAAATAGAAATGGGGAGTAGCACTAAAACTGAGCATGTACACAAACCTGAGCTAGCTTCTTTTATTTTGAGGTGTTTATTCCAACCCCTGCCTCATTTCACAAGCCTGCCTTATCCACCAGGAGCTAGTGGGGTTAGAAAAATGTAAGGGCATAAGAAAAAAATAAATGGTCTGTAATGTATCCTAAAAATGGTGGGAGGCGGGAGGCTTACTAGGGGCAGGGCAGAAATTACATTCAATGACTCTATGATATCATTTCTGTCCAAAAAATGGAAGTGACATGACTGCATCACAGTGATATCTGTTCCAGAACGGGGCTGGAAATGACTTTGTGCTGTGGGCAATTGCTCAACCACATATTAGTCTAGCTAAAACACTGTTCTAATACTGCAGTTGAAATCAGTGAGAGCAAGCAAAGTTTCCTAACATGCTTCCCACCATGCTTGCGCAGCCACAGGAGAGCCCCAAGGAGTAACCCAGGAGAAACTGCAGAGTTCCAGTGCAACTCCCTACTAGGCATGGATTTATATTGGTTTAGTAACCAAGCTGTTGCCCCCCCGCCGCCAAATCCTAAAATGCAGGATCCCCAAAGAAAGAGAAGGAGAGGTGTGGCAACTGGAAGAGTACCAAGCTAGTACCAATCTATAAAACTGTATTTCATGCACAACACGTGCAGAGTGCTTGAGCCTGCATACTATTTGTAGTTTATGAGTATGGGATAGAGGCAAGGATGGGCCATTCACAGTTCAATGCTAACCATCTGCTAAGTTATTTAAAATATTTTAAAATATATCCATATGGCAAGGTTTATCTTTTTTTTCCCCCTGACATCCTTGCTGTGAATGCAGAGGCATTCACACTGTTGACAGGGCACCCACACAAGAGTTTTGCACACTCTACTTTGTCACACCACTATTCCTCACACACACCATAAACTCTTTCAGGCTTTAAAATAAAAAATTGCTACTATACTATTACATGGCTATGTTATAACTAGGAGTAAGGCCCGTTGTGAGAAGAAATACAATGTGCTGTAGAAGGAAGCTCCAGGTGAGTGTTCCGGCTGTGGCTGGTGGGGCAGCAGAGGGAAGGGGAAAATAGAGGGAGGCAAGCCATGTTTATTTCCTTCTGCTTAGGTATAAGGCAGGGCTGTCTTAAGTAATTTTGCTGCTCCAAGTTGGTAATATGGGAGGACAGCCTCATTGTAACAGGTATGGTTCCCTCTAACTCTGACTTATTTTTTTGGGGGGGAGGGGGGTGTTATGCAGTGGCAGCTAAGGTAGAAAACCACCTCCTCCAGTGCCATGTTTTCTGGCTTCCAAGGGTCTGGAAAGTGGTACCATAGCCGATTACAACTCTGGGTTGGGAAATACCTGTAGATTTGAAGGGTAGAGCCTGGGGAGGGCGGGGTTTGGGGTGGGGAGGGACCTCAGCAGGGTATAATGCTATAGAATCCACTGCCCAAAGCAGCCATTGTCTCCAGGAGAACTGATCTTTATCATCTGGACATCAGTTTTAATAGCTGGAGATCTCCAGGTGCCGCCTGGAGGTTGGCTTATGTTAATTTGGGGCTATGCAGTCACAGCTAAGGTAGAAAAGCACCTCCTCCAGTGCCATGTTGTCTGGGTTCCAAGGGTCTGGAAAGTGGTTCCATAGCCAATTACAGGTTGCCAACTCCGGGTTGGGAAATACCTGTAGATTTGAGTGGTAGAGCCTGGGGAGGGCAGGGTTTGGGGTGGGAGAGACCTCAGCAGGGTATAATACCATAGAGTCCACTGCCCAAAGGAGCCATTGTCTCCAGGAGAACTGATGTTGGTCATCTGGAGATCAGTTGTAATAGCTGGGACATTTTCTTTTTTTCTTTTAAAAATATATTTATTGAGTTTTAAGAGTGATAAACACACACCACATAAACACAAAGACAGACACAAACATATACATATACAACCACTATTATCCACATACAACAACACACCTTACTTTTGGTTTGGGGTGCAGAGGGACCTCAGCAGGGTTTGGGGTACTGAGGGACCTCAGCAGGGTATAATTACATAGAGTCCATTGCCCAAAGCAGCCATTTTCTCCAGGAGAACTGATCTTGGAGATCTCCAGGTGCTGCCTGGAGGCTGGCAATACTAAGGGGAGGGCCAGACCTGTAGATTTGAGGGGTACAGCCTTGGGAGGGCAGGGTTTGGGGTGCAGAGGGACTTCAGCAGGGTATAATTCCATAGAGTCCACTGCCCAAAGCAGCCATTGTAATAGCTGGGAAATTTTCTGTAGGGGAAATGATTTGCTGTGGCTGGGGAACATGGTGATTTCTAGGAGATCTCCAGGCCCCACAGGGAGACTGGCAATTCCAGTAACCGTTTAAGGGAAGATTGGGATATGTATTTTACCTCAGGACACATTCAGTGACTCCCAACAGCAACAGCAAACTGTTTAGAATGTTAGAGGCAAAAGCCAATCAGGCTGCATATACAAATGACCTCTGTGTTCTGACTGGCTATGGGGGGAGAGGAACAGCAAACTGTTTAGAGTGCTGGAGGCGGGACTCAGGCAACGCAGCCAGTGGATAAGGACAGCTTCTGAGTGACACATCAGGGTGCCTATTGATTTGGGAGCATGTGGAATGTTCAGCAACGTGCCACCACCAACAGAGAATTATTATATAGAGGGATGATCTAATGCCACAATCTACTAGTTACTCTGAATATCAAAATTTCCTTTAAGTAAGTTTCCAGCCTTTTGTTGCTATCATTTTTTTGTTGTGGAGATATAAGGGGAAATTCCTAAATTTTCTTTCCCCTTTTATCTGGCAAAGGAAAGAGCAAAAGAACTTTAAAAAGCCCTGTTGGTCATATGTATGGAGGAGGAATGATGGCCACAGGGACTGAGGGGAAAAAATGGGGCTAATGTGGGCAGGAGTTGCAGGGCCTTCAAAAATATGCACCCTCCTGTCCCGATGGCTTGCTAACATGCTTGGATGGCATTTTTTTTTCCTGGAAAGATCATACCTAATATGCCTTGAGAAAGAATGTAACAAGGACAGGAAAACACTGGAAAGTGGCCAGTTACAAGACGACATTGCACAGATGCTTCAAAAAAACCCTGCTGCAGTTTGTAAGCCAGGTTGGAGGGAAAAAACCCATATGGATGCAGTCTATGAGTGAATAAGCTCTTACCTCAAGCTGGTGAGCTGGCATGTGGCTGGGGAAAATGCTAAACACAGAAATGCTAATCTGGGCTGGTACTGTGTGGTTTGATGAGGTCAGGTACAGGTTTTTAGAGTCACTCTCCTCCCTTGTCATCTCTCATTCTCACTGCCTTGTGAAAGAGAAATTTAAACACAACACAGGGAAATGTAAAAGAAAGCAGAGGGAGGTCATAAACATGGACGAACCAATGGAGAACTGGCCTAGTCAGTTTGGGTCCAAACTGAGCGGAACTGGCCTAGTCGGTTTGGGTCTGAACTGAGAGGAACTGGCCTAGTCAGTTTGGGTCCAAACATCATTAGAAATTGTATTTGTGCTACTAGGCTTGCCCTTCTGAGATTAACGAAAAGGACTTTCTCAGCTCATAACAATTCATTTGGGATTGCCCGTTCCTGGTCTAGAATACTCCAGCTACTTTGAACAACTATCTGAATGTTGACTGCATCAACAACAGCAGCAGTATGACTTCATTGTATTTTCAGCCCCATTTTCCCCATTACATGGATCATTTGTTCCCACTGGGAGCCATGCATTTCCTAATATAATTCATTAAGACATGTTAACTAATTGTCTTCTTTCTACTGCAGTTAATTAAACCAAATTAAGACAATTATGTTTTTCTATTCCTAATTTTTCTTCTGCCTAATCTAAATAGAAAATGCAAACCTTAGATTTATAAAGAAATGAAAACATTATCTGGAATAGGATGAAAATTTTTTTTATTTATTTATTGAAGTAATTAATCCTGCTTCCATATAACTCAAACAATACATAGCATAACATAAAATTAGGCTCACTTACAACTTTTATGCTCATAGTTTTTTGGGATCCCAAAGTAGAATTTTTGCCCACAACAGTCAGCAGCTTAGAGGGAACATTGGTGAATGAGTGAGACAGCTAGAGTTCTTCAGCAAAGAAGAAAACACATTACTACCGTGTTTCCCCGAAAATAAGACACTGTCTTAAATTTATTTTTTCTCAAGAAGACACACTAGGGCTTATACCACAAATGCATATAAATCCTGCTAGGGCTTATTTTTGGGGTAGGTCTTATTTTCGGGGAAACAGGGTAGGGTGGCTCAGTCAGTAAAGGGGAAGAAAAATGGAGGGGAAATCTTTCCTCTGAGGGAGGGAAGTGGACAGGACCATCATACTTGCCCATTCACAGCTCCAATCACTGGATTTAAGTATCCTCAGATTTTGCCAACTTCATTATTAGTACATAGATTATGATATATGCTATTGCTTTAATGAAAAGACAGCTGTGGAGGAATTCAACCATTAAATTCCATGGGTGGAAACCTAACACTTAACAATTGTTAATGTTAATGATGATTTTTTTTGCCTTAAGCTAAGACCTCTACCTGTAATGTGCTACCACAAAACTATGACTCCCTTCCTGATTCCCCCCCCCCCATCAGTTGTCTCTGAGTTTTCCAGATAAGTATCAGTCAGGGAGGGGAAGAAGAGATTAAATGAATTTCTAAAGTGCAGGAGCTGTGGCTGCTGTGTGTGTTTTGTATTTAGGGAACAGGAACATGTTTCCTCTGTTCACTATTTCTGCATGTGTTCTTCATTCAGTTTATTTATTTATTATTTATTAATTCCATTTATACCCCACCCTTCCCGCGAACAGGCTCAGGGCGGCTTACATTAGTCAGTACCCAGTACCATAAATCCATATACAAAAGTTAAAACAATTTAAACATTTAAAACAATCAGGTAATCAAAGCGCTAGTGATAGTAATGGTCTTTCAGTAATTAACATGGCATACTATATAGCATGCAAGCAATTATTTCCAAGTCAGTGATCTTTCGGCATCGTGTGATGGAATGGCTCAATCTCCAGGCTAGGCCAACCCATAAATACAGATGTTGGTGGTAGTGGTGTGGCGGCTCCTAATTGAAAGCCTGGTGGAAGAGCTCCATCTTGCAGGCCCTGCAGAACCGTAAAAGATCCCGCAGGGACCTGATCTATTCTGGGAGCTAATTTCACCAGTATGGAGCCACCACTGAAAAGGCCCTGGCCCTGGTGGCAGCAAGCCTGGCGTCCTTAGGGCCTGGGATAGTCAGTCGATATTGTGACCCCAACCGTAGTGCTCTCTGGGGTATATATGGGAAAAGGTGGTCCCTCAGGTATGTCAGACCCTGGCCATATAGGGCTTTAAAGGTAAGTACCAGCACCTTGAAGCGGATTTGGTATGCTATTGGCAGCCAGTGCAGTGTCTTCAGCGCAGGCTGGATGTGCTCCCATTTAGGAAGGCCCATCAGGAGCCTGGCTGCAGCATTCTACACTAGCTGCAGCTTCCGGATTTGCGACAATGGCAGCCCCATGTAAAGAGCATTGCAGTAGTCTAATCTCGAGGTGACCATCGCATGGATCAATGTAGCCAGATCATTGCGGCCAAAGAAGGGAACCAACTGTTGAATCAGCCGAAGATGGTAAAAGACCAACGTAGCAGTGGCTCCTACCTGGGTTTCCATTGTTAAGAAGGTATCCAAGAGCACTCCCAAGCTCCTAACCTCCAGCATTGGCACCAATGGTGCCTCACCAAAAGCCGGGAGTGGGATCCCTACCCCCGAACCGCCCCCACCCATGCACAGGACCTCCGTCTTCACCAGCTCCAGCTCCAGCTGGCTCAATTTAAGCCAACCAGCCATGGCTTGCAATGCCTGGTCCAGATCTTCCGGTCTGGAATCTGACAGGCCACCCAACACCAAATACAGAGCAGGGTGTCATCAGCGTACTGGTGGCACCACAGCCCATGCCTCCGGGCAATCTGGGCAAGGGGGCGCATATAGATGTTAAATAACATCAGGGACAGCACTGTCCCTTGAAGCACACCCCACTCCAGTGGGTGTCTCCTGCACTGGTGGTCCCCTAGCACCATCCTTTGTCCCCAACCCTGGAGAAAGGAAGCAAGCCATTGCAAGGCAAGCCCCTGTATCCCCATGTCAGTGAGGCGGTGAGTCAGCAACTGATGGTCGGCCATGTCGAACATGACTGACAGATCTAACAGCAACAGTACCGCCGAACCTCCCCGATCCAGTTGCCTCAGGAGGTCATTCGTCAGAGCGACCAACACCACTCAGTGAACTTAGAATGTGGCGTACATTTTCACAGCAAAGACTCAAATCAAATTCCTGTCTTATTTTCACCTCCATGGTGTAAACTTCTGTCATATAGTAAATGTCTCTCAGAGTGATGCAGGGAAAGAAGGCTAGGCCTGCAGACTATTCTTTTAGCAAAACTATTCTTTTAGCAGCATAATACCTTATGAGACAAAAGGACATTTGATGTACAGATTTTTCGAAGACAGAAACAAATAGCTAGCTCTTAGTCTCACAAAACCACAGATTCCTTCCAGCTCTTTGCCTTTATTTTGCCTTAGACAAAGCAGCAATACATCCATCTTTCTTTGACATGTGGCACAAAAGTGTTCAACAACCATCAGGTATTTTATTTTCCACTGAAATGGCTCAGTGTTTTCTTTCTTTGAAGAATAAAGAGATGTCATGGAAAAGAGAACACCAAATCACTGAACGTAAAAGTAACAACCAATTCATGTCTGAGCCTCTTCTAAGTCACAGTCTTATAATGATTCTGCTGTTTACAGTACACTGAACATCACTACACATTAGAATACACATGGTCAAATAGGTAACAGGAGGCTTTTTACTGCTGATAAATACTGCTGACAGCTTACTTTAAAAGCAACTGCTTTAAGTATTATATACAGATATTAGTGTCTGTACATCATGTTTTCATAATTAAAAATGGAATAATAATCAAAAGGCACAATTAACTGTTTGAGGAAACCGTGATTCCAGCCATGTAAGAATGTGAGATGGAACTGTGTTGGAACAGAGCTTCATTGGTGTCCAGCCATACATGCAACTGCTACAGACATTATTAATAATTACAGAGACATTCAATTGCAATACTAATTGTAAAATTATACTTACATGATAGTCCATCCCAACAGCACTCCTTATATATTTACTTAGATTGTAACTTTTCCAACTTCCTATTTTTCCTTATCTTAGTCTTCCTGCTTTATTAATATACTTCTTCCTCTCTCCACTCAAAGTAAAGGAAAAACTGCCATAGACTAGACATTAGAAGCCCTGTTAACGCATTACAGTGAATGCGTGTACCACCTACCCATGTGTGCATGCACCTGTTTATAAGAAAGAGCCAACATGTGTTCACTATACAAATGAAACCAGGACCAGGACCTGGATATATATGAGCTTTCAATCACATGTTCAGCTGTCTATGCATTAAATGTAACATGAGAATTATTCAATGCACATTTAAAGAAAATTCAAGTGTATGCAGTACATGAACTGGACACATGTTCACTGCTACTTTTGAACAAGGCTGTAATACACATTAGCATAAATATTTATCAGCTGAGTGTAGTGCTCATTTCTAGGGATGGGAACAAACTGGAAAAATGCTGTTTGTGCCAATTCATGGCTTGTGGCTGAACCACAAACTAGGAAGTTTGCAGACTGAACCAATTTTTGGTTTGGTTTGCAGAAAGCATGAAAAACAACTGAGTGGCAGGGAGCAGGCTACTCTCCACCACTCGGCTTTTTTGGGCTTTCTTGTGCCCAAGTTTAAAGGGACTGCATAAGAAATCATAAAACAGGTGAGCAGCAGGGAGCAGGCTGCTGTCTGCTGCTCAGCTCTTTTTGCAGCTCAGAGGGGAAGAGAAAGCAGGAGTTTAAAGGGCCTCAGAGTCCCTTTAAACCCCTGCTTTCTGCTCTAGCCACAAACGGCATTAAAAGTTCATGAAAGTTGATGATGGTAGACCCATGGAGGGTGCAGTAAACACAGCCAAGCAGGGCCCATGCAGTAAGGAGGAAGGTTTGCCTTGTTGAGAGATGTATCAGAAAGAAAGCTGCTGGAAGAGCCTCCCTAACATTATGTCTCCCTTTTGCCCATGCATAGATTACAAAGTTTCTTTTCAGTTGAATGTTTGAACTGTTCCCCTATTCCAGCATTTGCGATCCTTCATTATATATATTTTTCTTTTATTCTGTCAGTGTTAAGCTGCTCTTGTTCCCAGCTTCATTCAGCCAGACTCACTCCTAACTCAACTAACTGTTGTTTTCCACTGTCTCCCTCATTAACATTCCATCAGCTGCCATTGGCTGCTCTTAGGGAGAGGAACCTAACCAGTCTATTACACAGTTCCTCTCTCTTTTCTGTCTCCTTTCACTCACTCCAATTTGGGGTGTGTGTGTGTTACAGGCAAAAAAAGGAAATATCTCACTGCACTTTTACTGGCATTTAATGTTGGGGCTCGGTCATGCGAGGTTCAAAGTGAAGGTTTGTTGCTCAGTGGAAGAACCTCTGCTTTGCGTACAGAAAGTCCCAGGACCCGGCCTTGTCATCTCCAGTTTAAAAGTGCCAGGCAATAGGAGATGTGAAAGATCTATGCCTGAGACTCTGGGCAGCCACTGCCAGTGTGAGTAGACAACACTGACCTTGATGGGCTCATGGTCCAGTTACTGAATAAGGCAGCTTTGTGTGTGTTCATGTGAGTTGGGCAAATCTTTACATCGGTTGACTTGGGAAACCCCAAAAGAGAAAGTTTGTTAAGAAGTTATAGTAGTTTTTTAAAAGATGATCCCGTTCCGGTGCAGCACTGCAACGGGCGGTTTTTTGGGATGCTTCCAAGCCACCCGATTTTTACTTTAATACCCCCCCACAGATATTTCCAATTTTGAGAAATCGGCTGTAAAGCGTGTTTGGGAACAGAGACTGACACAACTTGGTGGGGGTAAGAAACAACCCTATATTGTCTGAAACTTTATTATTTTTTAAGAGCAATGTTCATAATACAATCCAAAGAATATTATAGTGCAAGGATTACTGCAAGGATTACTGAAATGTTTAGGAATTCGGCAAACTGAAATGTATACAAGTGGGAGTTAGAAAATGGAGTCGGTTGATGATAACGAGGACATAGACCAGAACACAAACGTTGGAGGCCTCACATGGGAACAATTTCGAAAATTCTTGTTTGAGGAAGTTGGTCAAGCAGTTAAATTAGCCTGTGAGAACCTTTTTGAAAATCACCAAACTTTCTGTCTGGAAAGGAAGGACAATAAGGATCAAACACAAGCACTGCAGCATTTGGGTGAAGTTCAAGATATTGATCAGGAGAGATATTTGATAATCAACCCTTACTCATAGAAAATGAGAACCAGGAGGATGATATTTCTAAATGCTATGTGGAGGCATTAATAAATTTGGAACCAGAGGCAAAAAAAGGACCTTTCCTAAATCCCCATCGGGGGGGGGGGGAAGGAAGACAACAAGAGAAGAAGAATCAAGGGATTGTGTAAAAAAACTTAAGGCATTTAAAAGACCGTTGTTTGATTTAGGGAAACATGAAAAATAAAATGTGGAAATAAAACAACACGAGTACAGAGACCTAAGACATCTAGAGGAGATTGAAAAAAAGAAAGAAGCTACAGAAAGATGGGGGGGAAGGAAGCAAAAACTACATTTAATAATTGTCTAATTTATATAAATGGTTTGTGTAAGAAGGAAATGAAATGTAACGTTACTATAATGAAAAGCTATTTATTAGTTGTAAATTAGTAATTTTTGTTTTGTTTGGAATCTTATAAGAGTACTCTCATTTTCCACTTTATCCTCCTCTCTCCACTCCTTTTGCCTTTCTTTGGCCCCGGGCATACGGGCCGGCTGAAACGCGGCTACTCCGAGCCGCTCCAAACTTGCTACGCCGCGGCGGGATCCCACGGATCCCCTAGCCGCGGCGCAGCACTCCCCGGCACGCTCAGCGGCGCAAGGACGCGCCGCCGATCCCACAGCCCTGCCTGCGCCGCACCAATGGTTGCAACCACCTAGAGAGGTGGTTGTTTTTTGCGGCGCGGTATGGGCCGTTGGAACGGATCGGGGACGGAGACGGCACGCTCGCCAGATGTTGAGGTGAGATCGCGCCTGTTTGCTCCGCCCCGGTTCCGTCCCGCTCCCGGCCCAAATGGGCTCGTATGGACGGGGCCTTTGTATGTGGCTTTATTGTGTAAGGGAGGAGCAGGTATTTAATATAATGTACTTCATAAAGTCTGACTATGAAGATGAGGATCCTGTAATACCCATTAGAGGAAATGAGAAATAATGATAGACAAACTTTAGAGTAGGAGAAGCGGAAATTATGTATTATTAGTCTAATATATAATTACAACGTTATTGTAATGTTCTCATTTTGGTTTAATTATTATTTGTTTGGATATGGATTTAGGTAAGCTAGAAGTGATATCATGGTTTAGGTTCTTTAAGACTTGCAATTGAAGAGTGCCTTCTTTCTTCATTCTTTCTTTTTCTTTTTCTTGTAATTTTCTTAATTTTCTTTTTGTCTTATATTTTGTTATAATAAGTCTTGTAGTGGTAAATGAGTTTGACCTTGAGGAAACAAGTGGTAATGATAGTATAGTAAAAGTTAATAAGAAAATAACCTAGAAGGTAAATGTGGTTGTCTTGTAAAATAAGAATGAATTCTAATCCTTTGAACTCTACATGATTTAAATAGAAAATAAGATTGTGATTTTTCAATTAATTATAATAGCTCTATAAATATCAAGACTGATTAGTAGTAAAGTCTGTATAGTAGCTTATTAATTATGTTGTTGGAATAATTTAAGAAGAACTTGGGATACGAAATGGATAATGATAATTCTGTTAGAATGGAAGGAATTTGTAATCAAATTATCTACAATTAATTTATTAGATCGTTGTGATGTGTTGAAAAGATGTTTATATGTATTCATTTTTCTTTTTGTGTGTGTTTTTGTTTAGAAAATTAATAAAGAGATTGTAAAAAAAAGTAATAGTATTTTTTTTTAAATGGGGGAGTAGAGAAAAACAATGTAAGAACAAGGAGATTTGACAAGGCAACAACCCTTAGCATTAAAAAAGGCAACTTAAATTATTATAATATTATTTATTAAATTTCTGAATCACCTCATCCCTAAGTACACAAGGCTCTAGGTGATTTACAATAAATTAATATACAAAAATACAGTTTAAAATCAACAATCAGTACATTCCAAAGTTTCACAGTCTTCTGATGGCATTTATAATTTGATCTGAAACCTACTCTGGACTATTCTTCCATCTCATGGGCAGGTTAAGGAGGAGGCCAAAGAAGGCAAGATGGAAAAAGAAAAAAGAAGAAAAGAGAAGGGTGCAAACTATGATTGAAACTGTCACTGTCCTTAGCCAAAAGCCTGGCAGAACATCTCTGCCTTACAGGCACTGTGGAATTGCATTAAGTCCTGCAGGGCCCTAATAGAAGTTGGCAGAGAGTTCCACAAGTTCCAACACCTTGAAGCTGACTCGGTACTCCACTAGAAGTCAGTGTAGCTGGTGCAGCACAGGTTGTATATGTGTCATCCATGGTGTTCCCATCAGGACTCGCGCAGCTGCTTTCTGGATCATCTGGAGCTTCTGAGTCAGTCTCAAGGGAAGGCCAGTGTAGAGTGAGTTACAGTAGTCTAGTCTGGAGGTGACTGTCACATGAATCACTGTGGCTAGGTCAGGGTGCGACAGGAAATTGGCTAATTGCCATGCTTGGTGTAGGTGGAAAAATGCCAATCTGGCAATATTCATGACCTGGGCCTCCATAGTTAAGGAGACATCCAGGACCATGCCCAAACTCCTGACAGACTGTGTCAGTATTAGTGGTGCCCCACCAAGTGTGAGAAGGCTATGCCCCAGTCCTAACTCACCTCCCCCCAGCTGCAGAAGCTCCATCTTCATTGGATTTAGCCTTAGCCTGCTCTGTTTTGCATCCCAGGGTGCTAAAAGAAATTGCAGATGTTATTTCAGAGCCTCTGGCTCTAATCTTTGAGATTTCCTGGAGTACTGGGGTTGTGCCGGAAGACTGGAAAAGAGCAAATGTTGTCCCTATCTTCAAGAAGGGAAAAAAGACAGACCCAGGAAATTACAGGCCTGTCAGTTTGACATCAATACACGGGAAAATTCTAGAGCAGATTATTAAACGCTCTGTCTGTGAGCACCTTGAACGGAATGAGTTAATTGGCAGTTGCCAGCATGGGTTTATCAAGAATAAGTCATGCCAGACCAACGTTATCTCCTTTTTTGACAGAGTTACCGAAATGATTGACTCTGGCAATGCTGTGGATCTAGATTTTAGTAAAGCATTCGACAAAGTTTCTCATGATCTCCTTGAGGATAAGCTGGTTAAGTGTGGGCTGGATGGTGCAACCGTTGGATGGATTCATGGTTGGTTCAAAAATCGTACCCAATGAGTGCTCGTAGATGGCTCTGCGTCTACGTGGAGGGAAGTCTCGAGTGGAGTGCCGCAGGGCTCGGGCCTAGGCCCGGTGTTGTTCAATGTTTTTATAAATGACCTGGAGGAAGACATAGAGGGGATGCTTATCAAATTTGCAGATGACACAAAGTTAGGTGGGATTGCTAATTCTGAAGAAGACAGAGTCAGGATTCAAAATGATCTAGATAGGCTGGAACAGTGGGCTGAGACAAATAAAATGAATTTCAATAGAGATAAATGCAAAGTCCTACACTTAGGTACAAAGAATCAAAGGCATAGATATAGAATGGGAGGGACTTGGCTTGACAGCAGCATGTGTTAAAGGGATCTAGGTGTTCTGGTTGATCACAAGCTAAACATGAGCCTGCAGTGCAATATGACTGTGAAAAAAGCTAATGCAATCTTAGGATGCATTAACAGAAGCATCGTGTCCAGATCAAGGAGATGGTAGTTCCGCTCTATTCTGCTATGGTCAGGCCTCACTTGGAGTACTGTGTCCAGTTTTGGGCACCACATTTTAGGAAGGATGCTGACAAGCTTGAGCGTGTCCAGAGGAGGGCAACCAGGATGGTGAGAGGGTTGGAATCCAAGTCTTATGAGGAAAGGCTGAAAGAGTTGGGTATGTTTAGCCTGGGAAAGAGAAGGCTTAGAGGGGACATGATTGCAATCTTCAAGTATTTGAAGGGCTGTCATAGTAGAAGATGGAGCAGATCTATTCTCTCTTGCTCCAGATTGCAAGACTAGATCTAATGGGTGAAAATTATAAGGGAGTTGTTACCGGCTAAATATCAGGAGAAACTTCCTAACTGTAAGAGTGGTTGAGAAGTGGAACAGTCTGCCTCGGGAGGTGGTGGATGCTCCGCTGGACGTTTTCAAGCGGAGGCTGGATGACCATCTTTCAGGTATATTGTAGGTATGTATATTTCAGTATACTCCTGCAGAGTGCAGGGGGTTGGACTAGATGACCTGCAAGGTCCCTTCCAACTCTAACATTCTATGATTCTATGTTTTATCCATCCCACCACAGATTATGCAGGGCGGTATCTGGGTAGCCGTCCAGTAGCAGGTATAGCTGGGTGTCATCAACATGATGGCACCCCAGCCCAAAACTCTGGACCAGCTGAGAAAGGGGGCACATGTAGATGTTGAATAACATCGGGGACTGCTCCCTGAAGGACCCCACATACTAAGGGGTACCTAGTTGACATCCTCTCTCCCAGCACCACCCTCTGGCCCCGACCTTGGAGAAAGGAGGAAAGCCACTTTAAGACCCCCCCCCCAAAGTCCTACATCGGTGAGGTGGTGAGTCAGAAGATCAAAATCAACTGTGTCAAACGCTGCTGTAAGGTTGAGCAACAACAAGCAGTGCTGACCGACCTCAGTCCAGCTGTCTGCAGAGATCATCTGTCAGGGTGACCAACACTGTCTCCATCCCATGGCCAGGGCAGAAGCCGGATTGGGATAGATCCAATACCGACATGTCATCCAGAAAGGTCTGGAGTTGCTCTTCTACTGCTCTCTCAATCACCTTACCCAGAAATGAAAAGTTTGAAACTGGGCAGTAATTGGCTGGATCCATAGGATCTAAGGATGGCTTCTTCAACAGTGGTACTACCATGGCCTCTTTCAGACCCTCTGGATAGACTCCTGATTTCAGGGATTGATTTACAATGTCCATCAGTGGGCCCTGTATCCTCTCACCACTCACTTTCACCAGCCATGAGGGACATATCCAAGAGACAAGTGGTTGGCCTAACAGCGCCCAGGATCCTGTCAACATCAGTAGAGAAAAGCAGGCTGAAGTTATCAAAAACTGAATCAGAAGACAGCCAAAAGGCCCCCAGTTCACATACTTAATCAATATTAGTGGGCAGGTCATGGTGGAGCAAAAAAGCTAGCAAATGCCTCGCAGCTAATGGTCAAATCACTGGCCTTTTGGTTCTTCTTTGAGAGGGTTGTCAAAGATCTAATTATCCTAAACAATTGTGCCAGGCATGAACTAGCGGACACGATGGAGGCTGAGTAGAATTCCCTCTTTGCAGCCTTCACCACTACTTCATAAGGTTTCAAAAGCGTCCTATAAGATGTTCTTGAAGCTTCATTGTGAACACACCGCCAAACTCACTCTAGTCATCTGAGTTCCCGTTTCATCCCCCTAAGTTCCACAGTATACCAGGGAGATGACTTTTGACAGGAATTGAGAGGACATCAGGGAGTGACTACACTGATGTCTTCAGAAAGACAGGAGTTCCAGTCTTCTATCAGCTCATGCAATGAGCCTCTGGAAGGCATCGGATCCCACAGAGCATTCTGGAACCCAATTGGGTCCATTAGTTTCTGCGGGCAAGCATAAATCAGCTCATCACCTAGATTTTGTAGAGTGTACTATAGGCAACATTTTAATATAAAAAGCTGCTTTGTGCTGCTGTGGCTTCCACTGATTTATAGATGTTCTGGAACATAACCTGTTCAATTGGGGACTTCCTGTATTCTATCTTGATCAGAATGGGCTGGGAAGCAATAAAGGGAGTGCGGAGCCACATCTTTCACTTTTTCTCAGAGCCACAGAATTACTGAGACCACCCCTGACAACCATGAAACTTGGTATGTGCATGTAGAACATCTTTCTACATTTCAGGTTCAACTATGGACCCATTTCACCCAGCACTTTTGGATAAATACACCTTACTTTTGTCCAAGGTCTCTTGAACTGTTAGTTCATCTGGACATGAAGCGTAAGTGTGACACCTACCCTGGGAAACTAATTCAGTGACGTAGCATGCATAGAGTTCAGAAGGATTTCAACTACACTAGTGAGACCTCATGAAAATATGTTTTGTTGTTATGGTTAAAAAGCAGTGTGAACAAATGGGATCAATTCATACAAATGGTTTGCTGCATAGGAAAGCACCAATATAGTTTGCCTTCTCTGTCATTACCAGAGATGCAATAAATCTTGTGGCAGGAAGGGTTAGCAGGTGCTTGATTGCTGTGACCACCTGCGGGCCAAGCCTTGCTATTGAATGCCTTGCTGTGGTCAGTATCAACCAGCTGCTGAAATGCTCCAACAGATCCATGTGGAAGGCATGGTGGGGCTTCCAAGGAACCCTACTCTGTTCCATTGTGTCATTCTTTATGGATAGCATAATACACCAGTCTGCAGTCCTCATGCAGAACATCCCATTGAGCAATTGGCTCCCTGCTCACAAATTATGTGCAGGATATGAGCTGAGTCAATGCTCGTCAGGCATCCCTAGTGATAACCATTTAACCAATTTCAATGCAAAATGGTCTCAACATCACTCACATGCCTCCTGCTCTACAGTTATCTGCCACCTCACGTCACTTGCTCACTCAAGAGTTGGTGAATTGACCAAGAAGTCTGTTACAAAAGCCTGGGATAATAATCAAATCAAGTTGGCTGAACCAGTTAATAAATATGTATCACATGCATACCGGATATAATAATCATAATTTTCTAGATTATAACTAGGTTAAAAAAGTAATGTACAATTAGTGTTTCTATTTACATTCATTTGCTGAATTAATGACATTGAAATAGCCCCAAGCCTGAAATGAAATATACATAAAACATTAATAAATTTGTCATCTGATAACTGGCTCTAAATTTTGAAAAGTATTAAGTGTGTTGGTGCAGAAAGTACAAAAAATAAACATTGGCAGAATGTAATTAAGTGAGATTGACTAATCAATAACGCAATATGTTTTTATAATAACATTTTTTCTATTTTGTATAAGGAGATCCATTTTGCTGTCACAAAGAATGCAAATGGCTATATTTCTGAAATGGCAGCACTTGCAGGATCACAAAATTAAATGGTATTTGGGGGCTTGTTTAATAGATTTGATCTAGGCATACATTTTCCCCATGTATTGAAGTTTTCATGGTTGGTAGAAACTTGATTATCTGCAGTACAGTGTGAATATTTGTTTGATTTCTTACTGATAATGGGCACAGTGCTATCCCAACATGGACCATTCATGCAGGGCAAGTATACAGCCTAGCCCGGGGGTGTTGAACTTATTTGTCATAAGGGATGGATCTTACATAAATGGGACTTTATCAGGTTGGGCCATGTTTGTCATAAAATGTAATACCAGGTAGTGGAGATAAAAGGACACAAATAAACACAATTAAAGATGCAGTGCAGCACTGGGCTGATGCTCCTGTGCTGCCTGGAGTGGGGAGCAAACACTTTCCCCAGCCTGCTTTCATGGTCAATACTCTGATCCTAGGACCCGGGAGAAAACATGAAATGGCTGGGCATTGCAAACTCCCCCCCCCCAGGTCTACTCAGAGTGGCAGTGGTTCTCCAGGGTCTCAGGTCAAAGTCTTTCTCATAATAAACCACAGTCTGAGCCTCTTAACTGGAAGCCATCTGGCTTCTTAGCTCAATGAACACAAGAGAAAAGCCAACACCGGAAAGCACAATGTTTGCAACCAAGCCCCCTTCCCCTCAGCCAGGAACCTTCAGCACATAACTCAAGCAGACCCACCTGGTTCCTGCATTTAGTTCAATGAATGCAAGAGAAAAGCCTCCACTCAGAAGCACGATGTCCCCTCAGCCAGCAATCATCAGCACACAAAAAAAGCCTCTAGTAGGCCCACCTGGCTCCTTAGCTCAATGAATGCAAGAGAAAAGCCTCCACAGGGAAGCATAACATTTGCAACCAAGCCCCTCCCCTTCAGCCAACAAACTTCAGCAAATAAACTACTCTAGCAGACCCACTTAGGCACAGGAGAAGCCAGCAAAGATGAGGGAAGTTCGGCAGCCCTGCTCTCTGCACTCAGAGGTGGCTTGGAAGGGCAAGGACAGGCAAAGGTAGAGGCGGGGAGGAAGGCGAGAAGAGAGCCACAGGCCGGATTAAAGCCCCGGGTGGGCCGGTTCTGGCCCTTGGGCCATATGTTTGACACCCCTGGTCTAGAGCCTGACTACTGTGGTTAAATGGCTAAGAGTGAACAAATTGAAACTTAATCCTGACAAGATGGGGGTAATGCTTATTGGGGAGTCTGAAGTCTTGCAGGACACTGTACTTCCCACTTTCAGTGGGGTTCAGCTGACCCTTGCCAACTCGGTTAAAGTCTAGAGATTATACTAGATCCAGTAGTACTGCTGAAGCAAGTTAATGCAGCTGCAACACTTTCTTCAAAATTTGTCTAGACTGGAAGATCTTGACATAGCTATCTAGCCACTTGAATCATGCTACTGTAACCTCAAGACTAGATTGCTCCAATATATTCCACATGGGTCTGCACTTGAAGTCAGCTTTGAGGCTCCAGTTGGTACAAAATGCTGCAGCTCCATTATTATCAAGAGATAGGCAGAGCATGTATATTACACCCATTCTGAAGTTACTCCATCGACTGCCTATCTGTTACAAGCTTCAGTCTAAGGTACTAGCTGTCACATAAAAAGCCCTATATGACCGTGGACCCTCGTATTTGGAAGACCATTTCCCCCCATGTACTACACCATGACAGCTCAATTCAAGGCTTTCTGCAGGTGCCACCTTTGTAAATGAACAAGATCAATTACAGCCCACACACGAACATTCTTTGTTATGGTCCCCACTTTGTGAAATGGTGCACCTGAAGAGGTCAGGAAGGCTCCCATGCTTCTGTCATTCTGCAAACTCTTTAAATCAGAATTGTTCAGGAGACATTTCTATAAACATAATGGGCCAATACTATAACAGAATAGTTGAGGAAAGTGCTTTATAAAAATAAAGGAATCTGGACTATACCACTGTGTATAGGATGAGTTAATCTATTTGCTGCATATGTCATCCTGCTGTCACTGCATCATTTTTTACAAATGTAATACAACTACATAACAACATAAGAGAAGCCAATGTTGGATCAGGCCAATGGCCTATCTAGTCCAACACTCTGTGTCACACAGTGGCCAAAAATACCAGGTGCCATCAGGAGGTCCAGCAGTGGGGCCAGGACACTAGAAGCCCTCCCACTGTTGCCCCCCGCCAAGCACCAAGAATACAGAGCATCACTTGTCCCAGACTGAGAGATCCTATCTATACCTTGTGGCTAATAGCCACTGATGAACCTCTGCTTCATATGTTCATCTAATTCCCTCTTTTTTCCCTCACTACATACTACAAAGGGCAGGGAACGTGGAAGAACTAACTATAAATACAGATAAACAGGGATCTAATATGATAAAGAATTACTTTTTCCAAAATTTCCCTTAGCTTCAACATTCTACATGATGAAGAGTGGGATTAGCTGATTCAGATATATTCCAGTACAAACAATATTAGCCAATAAAGTGTATTCTGGTATGTTAAGCTAAATATTATTAAACTTTCAGGGTTAATTCATTTTTAGGATTTCCCCCCTTTAGGCTTATTTTTACCATAGTTCCATCTGACTTTAAGGAGTTTGGGGGCAGATTCTCCCAAATCAGATTCAGAGTCTTCTTCTGAGGAGCTGCCCACTATAGAGTTGTTTCCTGATCCAGTTCCACTGTACTCTGGCCGAGTTCAGACTGGCAGTTTGCCCCGATATAAGCACGTGTGAGGAACGTTTCACAAGAGGATTAAAGGAGCCATTCACACAGGCACATCTGTCAAGCGTTCCCCACCCGTACTCAACCTGTTTTGTAGCGCTTGCCTCCCAGGTTTAAAAGATACCTGGTGAAAATGGTAGCAAACCCTGGAGAACCTGTTTATCCCGCTTCATTCCGCTTCCCGGAAGTGTGAACGCTAACCGCTAAAAGCCAGGAACAGCCTGTGTTAATAATGTACGCCGGCTGTTTATGCTGACTGACCTCCTAGCCTCACTCTGGCACCAGGAAGGTGCAGGTGATTGCCTTGAAGAGGGGGTAGTGATGTGGCCGGATGTGCCTACGACCCACAGCAGCCGAATCCTGCCCTATTTGCTGCTGCTCCTAGGCGCCTATGCGCATAGGCATCTGCAGTGAGGAAAACACCGCTTACAGCCACGGCTCAGGGCCAACAGTGTGAACGCTCCCTTGCGCCTCCTCCCGGTATGTTCCCGCATCAGTCCACGCAGTGTGAATGGGAAAACCCAGAACAGTTTGTTCTGGATCTTTTTTGCAATGACTCTCTCTCGCTTCAAACTGCCAGTCTGAACTCGGCCTCTTCTTCTGCATTGTTGTCCTCCACTTTTCCTTCTTTCTCTGTCTTTTGATGCTGCTCCGAAAATGCTTTCGCTTTTATAAGTCTATTTTTCCTTTTTTTTTTCCTTTGAAGTTGAAGATAAGACCCTCTGGCAAAATCCATCTGTAGGGAGTGGAATTTGTCTGTAGAAATGTTGTCAATTTTTGGTATTGTTGTCTCATCTTTCTTATCTCAAATGGAATGTCTTTTAAAATTCTTATTTCTTCACCTTTGATTTTTAAAGTAATACCATTAATCGCTTTGAGTATAGCATCTCTAATAGACCTTTTGGAGAATTTCACAAATATTTCACCAGGTAGCTTGTTTTTCTTGATGTTGTCTGGATAAGTCCAGTAGACTACATCCATTTTGCTTTGTATTAGTTCCACTTTAAGGTCTACTACTGGTACCAAGGCATCACTTAAAATCTCCTTGAGGTTTTCTCCTTTTTGTTCTGAAATACCTTGAAATTTCAGGATAAATGATTATTTTTTTCATTTGTAGTTGTAACAGCTGTTGTTTATGAGAGGCTTTCTCTTTTTCCACTGCCTCCAGTCTCTGTTTCAATGTTTTTGTCTTAGCATCGACTTTTCTCACTGACTTTGCTGTATTCTGTTTTTATATTGCCTTCTTATAGCTGTTTTTGGAGATTCTCAAAGTTATTATTAAGATGAGTCATCTGGTCCAGTACAGGGCACAGTGCAGTGGTTAACATGCTTGGAAAGTCTATGGTTGCTTCCTATTTGGAAGCTGACGCTGTTGAGCTGGCAGCTCCTGAAGGAGATGGTCTTACTTTTGGCACAATTTTTTCAGTCTGATGCAGGGTTGTTTACATTAAGTGAAAGTTCAAAAAAGTCTCTGTAGGTTTATTCAGTCATGCTTTTTAACCAGTCAGCACTCTATTTGTGTTAAGCAATGCTTTTCACCTCTTACAGTTGCTGCTTTTCCCTCCTGGGATGAGACCAGCTCAATTCCCTCCGCCTTTGAATTTAAGGGGTTGGGGAAAGCTGTCCGCTTAGATTTTTGTCTTGATTGTGAGAAAGGGAAAAAAGTAATTCTTTCTTGACCTGCTCTATCCCATGCATAATCTTATAACCCCCCCTCAGCCATCGTTTCTCCAAGCCCCAAGGTTTTTAAGCTTTCTTCATAGGGAAAGTGTCCCAACCCTTTTATCATTCTAGTTTCCCTTTTCTGCACTTTTCCCAATGCTATAATATCCTTTTTGAGGTGTGGTGACCAGAACTGTACACGGTACTCCAAATGAGGTCGCACCATCGATTTATACAGAGGCATTATGATACTGGCTGATTTGTTTTCAATTCCCTTCCTAACAATCCCGAGCATAACATTGGCCTCTTTTACTGCAGTCGCACACTGTCTCAATATTTTCATTGTGTTAAGTACTAAAAAATCTCTCTTGTTCAGTCTTTGCCAGTTTGGACCCCATCAATGTGTATTTATAGTTAGGATTTTTGGCTCCAATGTGCATCACTTTGCACTTGGCCACACTGAACCCCATTTGCCATATTGACGCCCACTTGCCCATCCTTGACAGATCCCTTTGGAGTGCCTCCCAATCCTCACTGGTTTTCACCACCCTGAACAACTTTATGTCATCCACAAATTTAGCCACTTCACTGCTTACTCCCAACTCCAAATCATTAGTGAACAAGTTAAAAAGCATCGGACTGAGTACTGATCCCTGTGGTACCCCACTTCTTACCATCCTCCACTGAGAAAACTGCCCATTTATACTCACTCTCTGTTTCCGATTAATTAGCCAGTTTTTGATCCACAAAAGGACTTGTCCTTTCATCCCATGACTATTGAGCTTACTTAGGAGCCTTTGATAAGGACGTTTATCAAAAGCTTTCTGGAAGTCAAGGTAAACAACACCTATTGGGTCCCCCTTGTCCACATATTTGTTCACTACCTCAAAGAACACTAACAGGTTAGTGAGACAAGATCTTCCCTTACAGAATCCATGCTGAGTCTGCCTGAATAGTTTTTGTTCATCAGTGTGCCTACTAATTCTTTCCTTAATAACAGTTTTCCCCAACTTACCGTGTATCGATGTCAGACTGACTGGCCTGTAATTTCCCGGATCTCCTCTGGAAACCTTTTTAAAGATGGGAGTGAGATTAACTACCTTCTAGTCCTCAGGAAAGGAGGCAGATTTTATTGAAAGATTACATCTTTTTGTCAGGAGATCCACAAGTTCACATTTGTGTTTTTTCAGAACTCTTGGATGTATGCCATCCAGGTCTGGTGATTTATCAGTTTTGAAGTTGTTTATCAGTCATAGGACCTCCTCTCTCGTCACCTCAATCTGTCTCAGGTCTTTCAACACCCCTCCTGAAGTCAGTGGTTCTGGAGTGGGCAAGCACTTTTCATCTTCCACAGTGAAGACAGAGGCAAAAAATGCATTCAGCTTCTCAACCATTTCCCTATCATCCTTCAGTAATCCTTTTACCCCTTGGTCATCCAAGGGCCCCACTGCCTCCCTGGCTGGTTTCCTGCTTCTAATATATTTGAAGAAAGTTTTATTCTTGGTCTTTATGTTTTTTGCTATATGCTCCTCATATTCCCTTTTTGCCTGCCTGATGACAGACTTGCATTTTATTTGCCACAGCCTGTGTTCCCTTTTATCAAACTTACTGGGACTAGCTTTCCACCGCTTAAAAGAATCCTTTACACCATTTACAGCTTTCATTACTTTGTTAACCATGCAGAGTTTTTTCTATACCTATTTGTGCTTTTCCTAACTCATGGTATATATTTTTTCTGAGCTTTTAGGAGTCTAATTTTAAATAGTCTCCAAGCTTCCCCAATGGTTTTTACCCTTTCTACTTTTCTTTTCAGTTTCTTCCTCACATGTCCCCTCATATCAGAGGAATTACCCCTTTTAAAGTTAAAAGTGGTTATGTCAGTCTTTTTGGGCAACTCCCTATTTATACAAATGTTAAACTCAATAACATTATGGTCACTGTTCCCAAGTGGTGCAATCACTTTTACATCTCTCATCAGATCTTGGACATTACTTAGGACCAAATCCATACATTCCCTGGTAGGTTCTGTGACCATGTCTTCCATTGTACAGTCATTGAGAATGTCTATTATTTATTTATTTTTCACATTTATATCCCGCCCATCCCATAAACAGGCTCAGGGCAGGTCAAAATAGTTAAATAAATACAATAAAATTTAAACTCAATCTAGATCTAGAAACTCAATCTTTTCCCCCGATTTGAACACACATTGACCCAATCAATGTGTGGGTAATTAAAATCACCTATTATGACACAGTTATTTCATCTAGCTGCTATCTAATTCATTCATCATTTTATAATCCTCCTCTATCTTTTGATCTGGTGAGTGATAAACTCCCAGTGTTAAGCTTCCTTTTGGACCCACTATTTCAAAGCATAGCATTTCCGGAAGCGAATGCAATTCTCTTACCCTCTCTATCTTACTGGACTGTATACCTTCTCTGACATACAGAGCCACCCCACCTCCAACCCTTCCCCCCCTATCCTTCCGATATAATATATAACCGGGAATCACCGTATCCCACTGATTTTCCTCATCCCACCAATTTTCTGAAATACCCACAGTGTTTATCCCCCCACCAACCCCAAGCATTCCAACTCCCCAATTTTACCTCGGACACTTCTAGTATGTATATATAAACTTATAGTATGTATATATAAACTTCTATAGTTTCCCATGCGTGTTAAGCCTACAACCTTCCTCTTGCTGCCTCAAGACCTTGCCAGGCAGTCCATGTTGTTATCCACAGTCTCTGGACAATTTTTTTTTAAATTTTGCTTTTAATTCCCATAATACAAAACATAATAACAAAGGAAGGAATAAGAAGGATAGCTTACAATATGCCCAAATTGAATTGATTTCTAATATATATATTGTCCTATTTTTATAATTCACTTGGGAACATTCTCACAAACTTAATTCTATGTTCTGAAAATATATCATTATACAATTCATACAAATTTTGTTTTCCTTACCCCCTTAACCCCAAATTATTTTTTTCAATTACTATTAAATACTTGTCAGTTTATTTCTTTACACTTCTAATATATAATTTTATTATGTAACTATTACAATTGAAGGAAAGCAATGGAGTACTCTCGGTGTCACCTTGACACAGAGAGTACTCCATCTTTCTGTATTATATCTCTGAGGATGCCAGTCACAGCTACTGGTGAAACGTCAGGTTCTACAATGCCAAGACAATGGCTGCACAACCCGGAATATGTACAGCAACTAATGAACTCCGGCCGTGAAAGCCTTTGACAACATACCAGCTTTTGTCTGACTTTTAGTAGCTCTATTATTCTTTTCTGTATCAGTTTTGTCCCTTTTTTTTTTTTTTTTGGTGTAAGGATCCTTCTGTAGAATGCATCCGTTTGCTTGCAGTCTAGATCTGTGTCATAACAGGTTTGTCTCTGAGATTTCTCCATCTTGATTGTAGGTTGCAGTGGTACAGTGTCTCTTTTTTCTTGCATTAGAGAAAAAGCCTCTTCAACTGCCAGATTAACTGCATCAACAATTATACGTTTAAGCTCTTCCCAGAAAGTCTGTGTCCAGTTGACAACGACAGAGCTATCTGTTACGCCAACAGCTTTATTTACAGCTGATGGCTAACTAATTTTTAATGTGAGTTCTAGCCAGCTATACCAAGGTCGTGTCCGAACCCAGAGTCCCAGTAATGTAGACCACACGGGTATTTTTCCAAAACAAATAATTTCTTTACTAAGCAATATCAAAGTCACACATACAAAATAATCAGTCTCTCAATTCACATACACTCAAGGTTCCTTTAGAATTAAAGAAAGAAATCAAGATAGTTTCTTATTTACTTGGAGGTAGGTAGATATATTTAGGTTCATACTCACCTGTCCCAGAAGTCTTGTCTGTTGCAATAAGAATTGCGGATTCAAAGTAAATCTAGGGAGGGGACTTCTAAGCACACTGCCAGAACCAGCCGGCAAATGTGGACCTTCTTGGCTGCGCACACCAAGAGATCAACTAAAGATTAGAGCAGGTGGGGGGGTAGTGACTAGCAAAAAACGTAACACATGGACTCTGCATTTTATAGTTGAATCTCCAGGTGGGTGGCACCTTGCCAAACTGCAATCCCACCTACTTACAAGTCCATCCCACAGTTTTTCCCTATTGGTGCATGTGAAAAGGGCAGGCATTCTATGGGTTGGGTCAATATTTGAAATACTACACTCTATCTCATGGAACAGCATCTGGCCAGGTGTGAAATGTCGGCTTCCTGCATCCTCTTTGAAGTACAAATGAATCTTGGCTTTCCCAGGCATAAACAGGAAACTTGCAATACAGATGCAGATCAGGTCTGTGTCCTGCGTGACATCTCGTCTTTGCCGTAATGGGGGAATTCTTCTCCTTAGTCGTTGTTCTCTGCTCACAATGGCTACCATGTGCTTCTTCTTCCCATGATCCCTCGAGCTGAATGTGTGCAAGCTACATTAACATAAAATGCAGGCAAGCGTTTCGTATGTGAAATTTCTCTCTCACAATAGGTGATGCAAACGGCTTTCTTTGGCTCATGGTATACAGATGTGTGCACAGTCCATGTGTTGCATGTGTAGTTCATTTCCCAACATGTCTCCTACATCATCTGGCATGTTTTTGTTTATGTCTTGTAAACTCATTTTAATCCAAAGCAAAAAAAAACCCAGCTCAGTTCAGCAAACTAGAAATCTCTAGAGTTGTTTTCCAATAATCCTTCACACTTGCCAGATAGTAGTTTATGTAGACATATTAACAACCAAGAGTCTTTCAAGATGAGTCATATACTTTACAGTTTTGTAATGGAGCTTGAACAATGTAAATTTTTATAGTTTCAACAGCTTTGAGGGACTGTTACAAAGTAGAAAATTCACTTTTAAATATATTATTTTCAGTCTTTCCTTTTCAAAGAAGATTTATAATCCTTTTAATGGGGTGTATTTTCTGTTAAAAATATTTGCTTTTATCTTTAAAGAGTCTCTGTATAGTTCTAATAGGTCATTTAAATTAATAAAAACACAAACCCACGGAAGAATAATAACACTTGGAGTCCAGAAAAGAGCATGATAAACTCAAAGCTTATAAGTTGGAGAGACAGCCTTTATTTCTTCTTCCCCAGAGCGAATTTAACACAGCTTCTCTGTAGTAACTCGTAGTAGCCACTTAGAGAGGGAAGGAGGGGCGGGATTTCACCTCTCCTTTCCTTGTTCTTTTAAAAATTTAAAAGGGCTCACTCGAAGGAGCGTTGGGTTCTTCAATGTTGCTTTTTACAAGTACTCATGGTGTAGATCTTCATCGGTGTTGTGGATGAGGCTTCAGATAACTCTCTTCTTATGGGGCGCTCACATCTTGTGCAGTTATGGCTGCCATAACTGTGCTGCTCTGTTCCTTGCTTCTGGGACAATCCAGAGCTTCCACCTGCTAGCTGCCACTCGTGGGCCCCCCGAATCAAGTCCCTTGATTCCCCACTACTTCACTTGCAGCTGCTGGATGACCTTGGACAAGCCATAGTTCTGTCAGAGCTGTTCTTGAAAGAGCAGCTCAGAGAGCTCTCTCAGCCTCACCTACCTCACAGGGTGTCTGTTGTGGGGAGGGGAAGGGAAGGGAAAGGAGTTTGTAAGCCACTCTGAGTGAAGGAAGGGTTATAAATCCAATCTCTTCCCTTCTTCTTCCTTTCTTGCACCAGTGGAAAACATAGCAGGGTCCAGCCCTAAATCATGCAATCACAGAAGATGCCCCAAAAGGTGTTGTTATGGATCTATGACTTACTTCACTGTAACTCTTTTGTAAAAATTCTGTCATGGGGTATTGTCAGGCCCAAAGCTAACATGGGGGCTCATGGGGCCCACCCCCATGGTTTTTGTGGGCCCCTCCCCCAATCCCCAGCTTCACCTCCCTCCCATGGTCCCCTCACCCCTGATCAATCACTTCTCTCCTCCCCCCAGCTCTAGATGGCTGGGCTCAAGGTGAAGCTAGCCGCAGCCCAGGTGAGCGAGTGAGTGAGCGGGCAGGTGGCAGCATTTGGCCCTGGGTCAGCCTCCCCTGGGCCAGGCTGGGAGAGATGAGGCCTGGCCTGGTGCTTCTCGCTGGGCAGTACTGAGCAGGTGAGCGGTGGGCCAGGGACTTTGACTCAGGCAGCGAGGCGATTCGTGCCCACCGTGCGCAGGGCAAGGTGGGAGAGAGGGAGGCAGGGCACCCCGGTGGTTCAGAGAAGTAGCCGCACCATAGTAGTTGCTCCACCCCCCATTTGGAAGGCAAGCTGAGGTGGTGGAGGCTGTGGGGGGGCACCGAGCACTTCTCCCAGTGGGGGGGACGAGAGCAACAATGGGAGGGGCCACTGGCTGGAGGCACTGAGCCATTCCTATCCCATCCGGGTAATAAAAAAGAGACAGCGTACCACTCACCCCGCGCACCTCTTCCTTCTCTCAACCTCTCCATTCTGGCACACACCCCTCCCCATCCACGATTAAGTCTAGACAAGCTGAGACCATGGGCATCATCCCAAGGCCGCCACCACTGCCTCCTCCTCCCCAGCCTTACACGCTCTCGCCTGCCTTGGCCAACAAGGGAGCAACACAACCCGGGCCATCGATCCAAGCCACTAAGCAGCGCCTTGCTTCTTCTCTCCCCCCCCCTCACGAGATGAAGGGGCTCAAGGCAATGCTGAAGTTTCTTGGATCTTTGCGATCCAAGCCACTTCAGCAGCACCTTGCTTCTTCTCTCCCCCAATACACTAAAATACATTAAAATGCAGAGGATTTTTTATTTAGTTATTATTTCAAAGTATGGACATGCCATGGTAGTACTGCACAGACATCTAATGGCAGGCCCCCCGAGAAAAACATTGGCCCCCTGAGCAAAAAGTTGTTAGCTACAGACCTGGTTATTGTATACCATGAGCACACACCACTGAAAGTGCAATCCTAAGAACACTTTCTAGGAGTAAGCCCCATTGAACAGACCTGAGCTGGATTCTGAGTAGAGTTGATTAGGATTACACTGTAACATGTCAATGTGTTTAAAAGTATGTCTAAATTTGCAGCATTTTGATCCACAGATGATCAAGAAGAGCAGGAGACTGTAGACATCCCACTATTTTTAAGAACCCATCCTCTGGCAAATGAATAATCAGAATGGTCAGATTTAAAAATGCTGATCACCTGTATGGGGGCAGAAATGCAAAAGGGTTCTAGACTGAGCCGGGAACCCATTTTCCTCTTTTTACAAAAGTAATTAACTTGTGGGATTAATTGCCACAGCATGAACTGATGTCCACTAATTTAATTGGTTTTAAAAGGAATTAAATTCATGGAGGATATGTCCATAAATGGCTATTAGACATGAGTTAAGGGAATCTCCGTGTTCATCACTACTCTTATGTTCTTAAGAACAAAATGTATTTAATTCACCAAATGAACTCAGAGTTATTTGCACAGAAAAGATGTATGACTATTCCCAGAAATGATAGTCATATACTTTAACTTCTACATTCTGTTCTAGATTGGTAAATGTTAGGGCCTTTTTACAATTTCCATTCATCTAAATATTGTATAAGGTTATCTTGAAACTATAACCTTAAATTAGTGGACCTGGTATTTTAAGGCTTTCCAACTTTTAAATTTTATTTTAAAAGGAGCTATGAAAAACATTTTTATGTTTCAGTGTTAGAAAAGGTCCAAAATAAACAAGTCATTTATTATGTTGGAGCAATTTAAGATCTCAAGAATTTAAAATCTAAACAAATTCCATTTCTTCTTGAGCCTGGGAATATCTATTAAACATTTCAACTCAAAGGTCAAGTACTTCCTCTCCGAGCCCTTCAAAACAGTGTATAAAAACAGAGGCTTATAACAGAAGTGCCTTCTCAACCATAGCTACAGTGTTACCAGTGTGATGCTATAATAAATTGAAATTACTGAACCATATTTGAAATGTGATGGAGATAAGGTGCTGTATAACATTTGAATTACATCTGGGAAAATCTAGGAAAATTCACTTAGCAGACAAGATGGCTCTTTGTATATTTATTTTTTAAATGTAAAACAACAGTAAAGTGTTAAAATGTCCACAAAATAAATAATCAAATTTAAACAGCATAAGAAAGGTTTAGTTTTTATATGAAAGTCAAAGAAACTTCTCTTACTTATCTTTATGGTATGTTGTTTACAGTTGCTTCTTCCAACAATCAAAATCTTTGGCTTTGTTCTTAAAATGGAGAGGTAGTATCTGAAGCAATCGTAGCCAATCCAGGATCACATATTTATTGATTGATTGATTGTATTGATTTTTATCCCGCCCTTCCGGCCTAGGCTGGCTCAGGGCGGCTTACAACAGAATAAAAATGTTCATAATCTATAAAACACAATTCATTACATTAATACAATTCCTGATAAATAATATGATAGTATAAAACAATATTAAAATCAAACAATATTAAAGTGCTAGCAATTTCAGTTTTTACTTTAGTTCTATTGGTCTGCTTCAGTTGGAGGGGGGCTAGGACAGGCAATAGTCACAGGGACCAGTGGCTCAGGGCTTCCACCATGGTTGTCAGTTATTATTAGTGCTACCGATAGTTGTAATTGTGGTGGTGGTGGTGGTGGTGGCTCTAAAGGCCTGGCGGAAGAGCTCCGTTTTGCAGGCCCTGAGGAACTGTAGAAGGTCCCGCAGGGCCCTGGTCTCCTCTGGGAGCTCATTCCACCTGAGTGGAGCTGCCACACTGAAAAAGCCCTGGCCCTAGTTGTTGCCAACCTAGCCTCCTTAATACTTGGGAGGACCAGTCGGTTCTGGGTCCCTGAACACAGCGCTCTCCGGGGCATATATGGGGATGTAAAGACATCATCATCATCATCATACTGCCAATTACCATCATACATCAATCAAATGTGGCTATGAGTTCATATCTCAAAGCCATATTAGAGAAAGGATGGGAAACACTGGTGTCACTCTAAACAGATTTCCTGACAATTCCACAAAAGCAATTACATTTGAAAACCAAATGGTAAAGTATCCATAGAACAATAAATATCCAAAAGAACATTAAAACATAACACTGCAAGCAATACTAGTAAACAGAAGTATAGAAAAGACAAATCAGCCAATCAACATGAAAGGTGAACATTAAAAATTAAAACAGAAGTAGAACATCCCTATCAATGGAGCAGCTGAATGCTTTTGGAAGAGCATGAACTGCAATGTTGCAAATGTTCTGACATAAATTATCCTTATATAATCTACTATTCAATCAGTTCCAATTGCTCAAAGACACAGGTAACCTGCAGCAAAATCCAAACAATTTAAAAGCTGTCATCAGCAACAATCTATTGTGCACATAAATTTCTTGAATGCTGATTATTGAGATTAGACCTAAAAGCAATAATCTAGTGAATTTATCTGCATGTTGTTGTCATTGAGATTGTTTTTTTTCCCCCCAAGGTATAATTTGTGAAATGTCATCTTTAATTGCTTCCTTTTAAGCCTTATTCCAGCTACAGGGAAATTAATATATGCATGAAGAGACTTTCACGTATGAGCTTCTATAGCTAATAGTTATTTATCAGTAATTTATTAATTTAAATGATGAGGTTTTATTTTTGGGGGGAGGGGAAGAAATAAAGAAATCTTTGCAATTGCTTGCTTTACAGGGGTAGGAGTTCAATATTGCCTGGATCAGAATATATAAGTTTGGCGGGGTTTTTTTAAATAATCCTGGTTCACACAAAACACATACACATGTGAATAAGGTCTGAGTTCCAGGGTCCACTTTCAACCTTCACCACCAGCCAGCATGGTTACATTACATTACATTACACTTTCAACTTATATACCGCTCCTTCACGAGGGCTCGGAGTGGTTTACAGAGAACATTTAAACCATCCTAACTAGGGCCACAGTGCAAGGGGAGGGATGAGTGCCTATCGGGCACCCGCAGCAGGGTTTTTCTTTGTTGGTCTTTTGGCTCTTTTTATTCCGTGGTGGGTTCTTTCCGTTTCAAGGTGATGGTGTCTCGGCGGATGTCTTTTCCCCCCATAGCGACTCCTTCTGGAGTAGTTCTCATGGCACGCAACTATGCGACGGCTGTAGCAACTGGCTTCCGTCCCATTGGCTCCGACTGCGCCACGTCGCCACATCGCCACATCGCCACGTCTCCTGGACCAATCTCCTCCTGGGTCGCTCGTTGCTTGACGCTGGATTACCGCCATGTTTGCAGGATCGCCACCCATTGCCTGTCGCCATCGTTCAGCCACCGCCACTGCTGCACACCAATCCATTGGAAGGAGGGTGCCCCCCCACTCCTAGGAGTGGGTACCTATTTATCTACTTGCCTAGGGCTTTCAAACTGCACTGTTGCTTTAACAAAACTGTAACTGACAAATCTATCAATCAATCACCTTACCTAGGGGAAAGAACCTGGATAGGGAACATACGGCCTCATAAAGGGGGATCACCATCAGACAGGTGAAGGTAAGAGGAACTGGCATCTGCAAACTGGTAAAGGGGGCTCAGCCCAGGAATGGAGCCCCCAAGGCTAGAAGAAGGTGCATAAAGGGAGGACATAAGAGTCTGGGTGTCAGCACTGTTACCAGAAAGAAATACTGATGCACATGCTAAAGGATGGGAGCTGAGATCACCCCATAAGGACAAGTCACAAGTCTCCAGAACTGCCCCTTGGAGCAGTGAAATCTATGTAATTCCTCAGGAGATGTGGTATAAAGACCATGGTCTCCAGAAGCAGGGTGGACCTCTCTTTTGCTAGATTTCTCCTGACTGGTCAGCATTCTATTTCCAAGCTTGCCAAACTTCAGGGCATGTGAGTATTTCTTTTGGGGCCCTGATTTGCAATGCATTGTATCCAACGAAGCTGCAGTTTTGCAGTCCTGAACACTGAGTCTTTGGCTTATTTCACTCTTGATAAACCTGAAGCGCTATAAAAAGAACCCTATGCTAAAATTGTTGAGGCTTCAAGAGGAAGTTTCAGGAGGAAAGCTTGCTTCCAAACACTCCCAGAATTTATTTCTAACATCAACTGTGATTTTTTAAAAAATCTTCCACTAGTCACCGGACTGCCAGTGGGCGACAGGTGCTGGGGGCTAGAGATCGCAACAGGGAATCAAGCTCCCTCAAGTCAGTTCTAAAAATGTATACCCTGCCTTGAGAGGGGGAGGGGGAGGAGAAAAAGAAGAGTTGTTTTTATACCCTGCTTTTCACTAGCTGAAGGAGTCTTGGAGAGGTTTACAATCACCTTCCCATTCCTCTCCCCAAAGCAGACACCCTGTGAGGTAGGTGGGGCTGAAAGAACTCTGAGAGAGCTGTGGGTGACCCAAGGCTTCATGTGGAGGAGAATCAAAGCTCTTAACCGCCACACCAAACTGGCTCTCAAAGAGTAAGATGACAGCCTAAGAAAGTAAATGGTGGAGATCATTCTGATCTGGTTGACAGCAGAAGGAGTCATATGATCATGTCACCAGGTTAAGATTGCATCTCAGTTGCATCAGCTAAAATGATGTCACCATGAGTCAGCACTGATCACTGATTGGTGCTGAACATGTATATAAGTGTGTAAAGTACTTGTAGAGGTGTTCACTCTGTGAATGCCTTGCTGCGGAGCACTCTGCCAGATTGTACAGCGATTTGGAGTTGGAGAGTGCTATATGAACTGTGTATATATCTGTGTAAATAAATCCACTGTGAATAGTCAGCTCTAGCAACCTGGTACGTGTGGTTACTAGACGCTTCATACGCTAACAAAAAGGTGCTATAAAATATTTTAATGAAAATAGGAAAAAATAACTAGAGACCTTGGGAATGCCCAGTTGTGAGCAGGGTCATCCTTACTCTAGAGACATTTCTGCATCACATGGCGACTCCAGGCACAGTCAGGGATGGTGAAAACAGTGGCCTATTGCTTTGCTGGAATTAGAAGTTTCTCCCTAGGAATGCATGTTTTTTTTTTTAATAAAACAACCCTACAGTTCACAGTCTTATAATAAAAGCATATCACTTTGCAGACTTGCTCCTTTAGACAAACAAATGAATTGCTTCTCTAGTTTGTGCCACCAGAGGCAAAAGTACAGGAAAAGGTCCCCATTTCTACTTTTAGAAGCTTGTTTTCGCCAGAGTGGCTCACACAGCTGTGATGAAGTCTGCAAAATCTGGCCCTTAATGAGGGGAAAGCAAACACACCTCCAGGAATGATGTATCTTTGAAGCATTTCCTTCTTGAAATACCTCCACATTCTCCAATAGTTAAAGCCTTGTTATAGCTGGAGAACTGTGAGATGTTATTGATTTTTCTGTGCCAAAAAGGCCATTGCCTCTAGGCAAGGGGGGCATATTGGATTACTGTATCTTTTGCTTCCAATTTTCACTTTTTATATCCCAAACACAGTAGGTTTGTTTTATTTTAAATTGTTTATACTCAGTGCAGCCATCAGAGAGATATATAGCCTGATGCTGCTTTCTCTTGTGTTGGTTAAAAATAAAAAAACAAAACAGAATGACCCAGTGCTTTTGTTCCAGGTTTAGCAATGGTCCAATAAAGTTCATATTGTCCATATACATTTAAATGTATAGAAGTATCACAGCATAAATGTTCAAAAAAATGAAGTGTCATACAATTTATTTGGAGCTTCAAGTCAGTGCAGCAGAGAAAGCATCAAGGGAAATAGACTGAAAATGATATTTTAATAATAAAAAAGCATGGCATTTTTTTTTATTTCCGCAAAATCTCAGGTGTGTAGCTCATAGCTTCAGCCTGATGTACAATTCTTTAGAAGTTACTCTTCTGTTCTTCGGCAAGAGCAGTTTGAAAAAGGCTTAGCATATTTTGCTCTAAAAACACTGATGCGGAGTCCTTGCACAGTGGGGAGGAAGACATCAGGTAGTCCCTTTTAAACGGAGTCCTCCTACTGTTCCTTGTACCTTTGCTGGAAAATTAGGTGAATACTGTTAACTCTGCCCCTTAGAGTCAACAGTTTCTTTTACTATATTTAGTTTTTAAAAATCATATATAGCTCCAGAGGCATCAGAGCCTCACTGCTAGCCATCACGACTTCACTGCTTTCTTTACTTTGCTAACTAGAAGGTTCAGTACATGAAAGTGGGTTTATCATCTAATTAACCTGCATCAACATTTGGGGTCAACATAGTGGGATGATGGACTGGAACTACTTCACCCACCACTGACAGAGCTATAGGCAGTACAATGATATAAGATAGTAGGAATCCATTGAGGTTTAGTAAGATCAGTACTTATTTAGGGATGATCTGACTTCCTAGTTCTGTTTATTTAGGAATGGTCTGATTCCCCAGATCTATTGTATTTATGTATTAATCCTTCTCCATTCCTAGGGTTACCAATCCCCAGCTGGGGGTGGGGAATCCCCTGGTTTGGAGCTCCTCCTCCGCTTCAGGGCTATGAGAAAGCGGGGTGGTGGTGGCAGCTGGGCACTCCATTATACCCTATGGAGACTGTTCCCCATAAGATACAATAGAGAATTGCTCAGTGGTTATCTGGGGCTTGGGGGGGCTGTTTTTTGAGATAGAGGAACCAAATTTTCAGCATAGCTGCTGGTGTCTCTCCTAAAAAAAACCCCAAGTTTAAAAAAGATTGGACCGGTGGGTCCAATTCTATGAACCCCCAAAGAAGATACCATCATCCCCCATTATTTCCAATGGAGGGAAGTCATTTAAAAAGAACGTGATCCTTTTAAATGTGATGGCCAGCTTACTCAGAACTTGCTTCAGAGTTCAATTGCATTTCTTCCCTCCCCTCTCTTGGAGCCTCCTGGTAAGTCCCCCACCAGCTTCTCCGCCACACCTGGCAACCCTATCAATTCCTCAAGCTTCAATCTGAAAATTTTTCATTGAAGCTGTGTCAGGTTCAACAGCATGCCACTCTCCACACATGTTTCCAGGGAATCGTTATGCTTTATTAGACTACAGGTCTGTTGCCATGATCTACAGGTATATTGTTAGGAATGACAATGGGGCGGTTGCATCACTACCTATAACATGATGCTGCAATTGGCTAAGCAAATGAAATCCAAGCACGGGAATTCTCCCGGAGGGAGGTTACATAATGAACGGGAGACTCTCCGTGCCCCATGAGAGCAGAAATATTCACACCAGCAGTGGAACGCAAGCCCTCCCTCCTCCTCAAGGTTAGTCAGACTCATGAGTGCCTCCCTATCGCTGTTTACAGCAAGCGAGCAAAGCAAGCATGAGCCCGCGCACCACAGTCAGGAAAGAATAAACACAAGTGAAACATGGCAGCTAGCTGACAAGCTATTAAATTCTGAAGGAATAGAATCCCAGGAGTAATATATCCATCTCCAATAAAAATTGTGAGGGCAAAAGGAAACAAAAAAACCCACACCTGATTCTAGCTTTCAGAGAGGTTTCTGGAAGTTCCAGATTCACTTCTTTGAGTCTAATGTATATACTTCTGATATCTGGATCCAGGCACTCTTGCCTAAGTATCTGGATCATTTCTGAAATTGCTCAGTCACTTTTTATATTAAATTCTGATACCAAAGTGTAGCCCTAAATAGAGTTACAGATTTCTAAGATCATTTACTTGAATGGACTGAGAAAGATGTAACTGCTTTGGATTGCAGATAACTCTCTCTACATGTACATTTATGAGATGTTAAAAGTGACTGAGACATTTAAGTTAGGTTCTGTAAGTGCCTAGATTGGATCTCAGAGCATAAAAGCAATCCAGGCAACTGAAGAAAATTCTCTTAATGTTTGGATTCAGTCTCCAAGCATAGAAGTGTGGATTTATGGGCTCTGAGTGGATTTCAACTTAGAGCTCCTTAATTGCCTTAATTCACTTCTCTGTGGTGGTGGCATTTAGCATAGTGGTTAGTGTCATTAATTTGTTAGAGAAATTTGTCATGGGGTTGCATGATCATAGAAGACTAGATTGAAATATGGTTCCCAGGTAGTAGTGTGAGAATGCATAACCTTCCTGAACACAGCTATGGAGGGTAGATTGTGTATCTTGAGTGACAGCTCATTCCTCACACATAGATATTAAATAACCTTGGGGAAGAGAAATAGAGTTGTCTCATATCATAGCTCCAAAGGGCCTGATTCACCATATCGGTAGAATTGTTCAAAGAAGATGAAAAACAGCTAAGGTCCATTCCCCACAGACCAACAAAGTTCAAGAAAATGGAGTGATCAGCTGAATCAATCATCACTGATAGATATAATAAGACCAACAGACAGCATTTCCCTGGCCATCTGTAGGTAGAGATCTGTAGGTAGAGATCACTAGGGTCACTAAATCCAACTTTTTGCCACAGCTAAGTCTGAAGACAGTTTGGAATGAGTCAAGGATACATGTCATCCAGGAAACCATGAAGTTATATTTCTTCCACCCTATGACCCCCCCCACACACACTTCCCTCCCTCAGAGGTGAGATTTTTCTCTCCATTTCTATTTGCCTTTCTGACTGAGCAGCCCTAGTGGGCTGTTTTCTTCTTTCCTGAAGAACTCTGGCTCTTCCACTCTGTCTCAGTATAATATTTTACTGCTGTCTCAGCCCAGGATGCTGAGGGAAGGGTCGGGATCACCCTTTGACTTAAACCACTGAAAATGGCACTTGAGACATTTTGAAATTCAAAATTAACCAAATATTTTATTCAATATAGAGGAGAAAGGTCAGGTGAAATCAGGGGTAAATTTTCTGAGGTAAAACCAGTAAAACCTGTAAATGCCTAGACTTTAGTTCTTATATTTCAGGCTAATGAGCATTTCTTAAGCTATTCACAGTTACTTAATTTTTTTTTTAATGTTGAGAGGCCTTTGTTCCAGTATTTTCCCCAAACACCACAGTACACTTTATTTGAGTAGTCACTGACTCTTTTAGTTTCCAGAAGGCTGGTATACTCTTTCCAGTACCCCAAACCCTTCTCTTGAAACACCAGTACTCATCTTGACTTACCCAACTGAATGCAGATTTTCAGAGAACAGCAAGGAGAGATAAGGAGGCCTTCCTGAATGAACAGTGCAAAGTAATAGAGGAAAACAATAGAATGGGAAGGACTAGAGATCTCTTCAAGAAAATTGGAGAAATCAAGGGAGCGTTCCATGCAAAGATGGCCATGATAAAGGACAAAAACGGTAGGGACCTAACAGAAGCAGAAGATATTAGGAAAAGATGGCAAGAATACACAGAAGAACTATACAAGAAAGACCTCGATGTCCTTGACAACCACGACGGTATAATCACTGACCTCGAGCCAGACATCCTGGAATGTGAAGTTAAATGGGCCTTAGAAAGCATTACTAACAACAAAGCTAGTGGAGGTGATGGTATCCCAGCTGAGCTATTCAAAGTCTTAAAAGATGATGCTGTTAAAGTGCTGCACTCAATTTGCCAGCAAATTTGGAAAACGCAACAGTGGCCACAGGATTGGAAAAGGTCAGTATACATTCCAATCCCAAAGAAGGGCAATGCCAAGGAATGTTCAAACTATCGCACAATTGCACTCATATCACACGCTAGCAAGGTCATGCTCAAGATCCTACAAGCTAGGCTTCAACAGTACGTGGATAGAGAACTACCAGAAGTACAAGCTGGGTTTCGAAGAGGTAGAGGAACGAGAGATCATATTGCCAACATTCGCTGGATTATGGAGAAAGCAAGAGAGTACCAGAAAAATATCTACTTCTGCTTCATTGACTATGCTAAAGCCTTTGACTGTGTGGATCACAACAAACTATGGCAGGTCCTTAAAGAGATGGGAGTACCAGACCACCTCACATGTCTCTTGAGAAACCTGTATAAGGGCCAAGAAGCGACAGTTAGAACCGGATACGGAACAACTGATTGGTTCAGCATAGGAAAAGGAGTACGACAAGGATGTATATTGTCGCCTTGCTTATTTAATATATATGCAGAGTACATCATGCGAAATGCTGGCCTGGATGAATCACAAGCGGGAATTAAGATTGCTGGGGAAAAGATCAACAACCTCAGATATGCAGATGATACCACTCTAATGGCTGAAAGTGAAGAGGATCTAAAGAACCTCTTGCTCAGAGTAAAAGAGGAGAGCGCAAAAGTGGGCTTGAAGCTCAACATCAAAAAAACTAAGATCATGGCATCCGGCCCCATCACTCCTTGGCAAATAGAAGGGGAAGTCGTGGAAGTAGTGACAGACTTCACGTTCCTGGGATCCCAGATCACCGCAGACTGTGACTGCAGTTTCCCAGTAGTCATGTATGGCTGCGAGAGTTGGACTATAAGGAAGGTCGAGCGCCGAAGAATAGATTCTTTTGAACTATGGTGCTGGAGAAGACTCTTGAGAGTCCCTTGGACTGCAAGAAGATCAAATCAGTCAATCCTAAAAGAAATCAACCCTGACTGTTCCCTGGAAGGCCAGATAATGAAACTGAAGCTCAAATACTTTGGCCACCAAATGAGAAGGGAGCACTCACTGGAGAAGACCCTGATGCTGGGAAAGATTGAAGGTCAAAGAAGACGGGGACGGCAAAGGATGAGATGGTTGGACAGTGTCATCGATGCAACGAACATGAAACTGAGCAAACTTCAGAGGACAGCGGAAGACAGGAGAGCCTGGCGGGATCTAGTCCATGGGGTCGCGAAGAGTCGGACTCGACTGTGCGACTGAACAACAAACCACTTCGGTGGGAAGGTAACAGCTTTCCACGCGCCTTGGTGTTTAGTCATGCCGGCCACATGACCACGGAAATGTCTTCGGACAGCACCACAACCCTAGAGTCGGATTCGACTGGCTTTCGAGCAAGGGAACCTTTACCTTTACTATGGTTTCTAAAGACAATTTCTAACCACATCAGACCAGGGATCTCTGCACTCTTCAGAGCTAACTCCCTGTTTGACTGGGTAGGGAATTTTCTTCTCTCTTGAGAAGCTCTATCCCCTCTTCTTGGCCCGAATGGGAGTCTTTGCCTACTTCCAAAACTTCCTTGCCAACTTTCCCCCCAGTTCTCCTGTCTTTGTTAAACTGCTCTCAGTCAGGCCTGAATTCTGAAACAGTGAGTACACGACTCTTCACAGCTAGGGCTGAAATCAGACTGAATTCTCCCAGCATCCAGTTCATAAGTCTCTGCTCAGCTGACGCTAACCAATCAGATCTCTTGGAACAGTCTGTCACTCAAGGACCTCTGTCTCCATGAAGAATTAACCCTTCATAACCTATCTGTTTACACAGCACTTTTCAGCTTTTAAAAAGTGCAGTCCATCACACATCCATTCAATTATTTTCTCCCACACCACAAAAAAGCAAGATACCAAACAACACATAAAAATTAAATTAAGGTTTATTAATTTTTTTAAGACTAGAATTGCAACTAAACTTATTCCTGTCTTCAGTGTGGGTTCCTTAAGAGGCTACCCCAAGGCTATGTCAGCACTGAATAGTTACACCCTAACTCCAAGCACAGAGCAGTAACTTGGCCACTCCATACTTGTATCCCTCACACCCAAATATGCTGAGAGATGCTGAATATTAGCAGCATCCTTCAGCAGTGGTCATTGATGCCCCAGAATGAAACTGGGACTGGATAAACTGCAGAGTCTGGTTTAGTTACCTCTCCCTTTCCATAGATATCTCATGGTGCTTGCTGATCTAGTAAACCTGAATCACCAAAACTGCAGTAATCCTGTCAACCACT